>NC_138747.1:8680172-8921870 GCF_965113295.1 Leuciscus leuciscus | reverse complement strand
ATTCCATTTGGTGCCACTAGTGCAATACACATTTAATTTGATTGTCTAGTACTTAAAGTGGAAACTGCGTCATTGTGACGAATATCCGAGTGAAACGGCTTCTCGGATGAGTAAAAAATGCAGAGCGGGACTTAATTTTGTTAATGTTAATGTAGTCAATGTTTATGTTTTTTTTATTAAAGATTGCAAAAAAAAATTTATATGCACCGATAAATAATTTATAATTAACACAGAAATATTACATAAAAGCATGCAATGCATCTTTAAATTTGCTGATGGTTTAATTAACTTTTACCGACGCAGCAAAATGTTCTTCAAACGGTTGCTGTAAGAAAACGCTTTATGCAAGCAGCCCTGTAGCATAGTTGAGAAAGTGTCCTTGGTTGCGTTATGAATTGCTGACACATTTAGCTAGAAGCGTTTGTGTTTGCTTGCTTTCATAGAGTATGTTTATGACCTGACTGAGTGAGAAAAATGAGATTTGGAGGAGGAGGTGGGCATCCCTCATGTTTAACTCCAAGTGGCTGCGAGGCGAAATATCTCAATGATAATGCCTGCCTGTCTCCTCCACTTCAGTCCCAGCTGCGAATGAGGAAATATCTGTCAAACAAAGGCGATTCCAGCTGTTATTGATAAGATCGACCGTGTGTACATGAAATAGTGTTCACAGATTGTCATTAACGGGACTTTATCTCTTATTGGGCCGGATGCCATAAACTCCATCACAGACAGTCATGTCTAGTCTAGCAGATGCTGACTGGCTGTCTGCGTCTGCGCATGTCTGACTCATTTGAACAGCTGATACACGTTATCCAGGTCAGTCAAAGCCAAAAGCTGAGTCTGAAGTCATAAAAGCGGGTGAAAAAAAAAGTGTTTCCTCGCACTTTGACTTATCAAGGGCCTTTTCTCAAATTGGTGAAGAAGCAGTCAAGCTGTGAGCTTTTAGCATGAAATTATGGGTCTACCTCCTTGGAAAAGTTCCGGCAGTGAAAATGACAAGATCTTGACATGTTCTGGCACACAAGCCTGCATTCCTGTGTAAAACATGCCAACTAGAGGTAATTTTGCTTGGGAAAATACTTAGGAAGTAGTTATATCTGGGTTGTATCATACTGTAAATGAAGGAAATGTGGGTTATTGTGTTTAAGCCAGATCACTGACCTAGTTCTAAACCACAGCCCTTTCTCACGGACCGTTCCCTGCCTGTTTGCTCACTGTTGGAGGGCCATGTTTGTTTGGTAAACACCTGGAAATTATATTAACCCAAATGGTAAAGGTCAATGGCTGTATTCCCTTCAGAAAGCCCCCTCAGTGCACCCCCTGGGGTCCAACCTTTCAACTCGTGCCCAGACTGCCTATGAGGGTGCGAGACCTGCCTTTTGTTTGTTTATTGTTCTCTCATTGGATCTGTTCCTTTTCCTCTCTTTCCCAACATTCACATCCTCATAGTTTGCGGTAGAGTTAGCCTTCAGTTTTTTATTAGCTATGTTTCCATCTAAAGTTGCGAATATAAATGATGTGCAAAATGGTAGTATCGCATAAAACATTTGTGAATACCGTTTCCACCCATTGAGCCGAAGAAAACAAAATCATAATTTCCTGATAAACTGGTGCTACATATCAATAAGAAAAATGGATGTTGTTTTACCGAGCCACTTTGACGACAGTGACGTTCAGGCATTTCAGAATGACCAAAACAGCATTTCTGATGCTTTGCAACAAGATTGGTCTGCTGGTTAGTCCAGTTATGCCGTCCCATCGTGCAAAGTCACATTACTTTTTTGATTAATTTGATAAATGTATTCAGTACTTGTGTTTCCATTGTAGTTTTTTGCGCATGATTTCTTATCGGATACATTTTTTATCCGACTCAATTGAGCTCATATGTTTTTTATGCACACTTATAGAATTTATGCGCATTTTGGCATTTCCATCCAGCGTTTTTATTTTATTTTTATGTGATATCCCAAAATGCACATAAAAATAGGTGGATGGAAACATAGCTATTGTAAAGGGGACATTCTGGTTTTGGTTAAATGAGAAATGACATGTCAATGTCTGAATATACAGTAAAATGGCAGATAAATCAGCCAAGCACTAAAGTACTTGGGATGTTAACTTTCTTTTTATATTTTATTTTATTTGTAATAAAATACTATGTATTTATAATCAAAGCAAATTGATTATTTTGTTTTGATTGATCGATATTACTAGCCATCTTTCTGTTTGCCAAGCCAGGTCCACTACAAAAGAATGAACTAATTTTATTTTTAGCAATGTACTTGTACATTTGCTGGACAGAAATATATGCATGTGTATGTGAAGTTAATAGTATTTTGTATTTATAATAATAATAATTATTATTATTTTTCTCAATAATTTTTCTTTTAAAAAAGAAACTTGGCAACGAGTTGTAATGTAAATCTGTCATGTAACTCATAAACGCTTTCATCAATCTATCTATGTTTGTCTTATGGATTTTAGATGCTAGTGAACTCTGTGCTGAAATGTCCGTGTGAAACAGTCTTGTGGGTTTTCCTGCATGCCGTCGCTTGGAATAAATCCAGAAGTGTTCATGGCATGCGAGGCATTAGGGCACACCGGCTCCTGGCTCTTGTTATAGTGCCTGTAGCTCTGGAATGCATAAGCGCCAAAGAGACTCCATCCTTACTCCTAACAAGGAAAGGGAAACGAGAACACAAGACCTCCCAGCAGCGTCTCAGGAATTAGAAATGTAGGTGAGCTCAGGGCTGAAGCGCTTTGACAGCATCTGACAGGGTGTGCCCATGTAGGGTGTTCACTGGGGCTGATGTCAAACCTTTCTGGTTCTACTAGGCGTCTGATGCGCACCCCAGTTACCCTGTCGAAACTGCTGGGCTCAATTTACTCAATACTTCTGTCAAAGTCATCCTTTTGTTTTTTCAATAAAACCCAGGAGCAAACAAAAGTGGACAGGACAGGAAGCAATAATCAATTAGGTGTAACCTTGTAGCATTGATTTGGACTGAGTTAACAGCATGGAGAGAAATTATTCAGTATTTTTATCTGAAAAGTAAGTAATTACCAAAATGTATTTAAAAGTATGTCTATTTTAAATGTATTATTAAAATAGAAATAACAACATTTGAGTCAAAAGTTGATTTGATTTTGTTTTTTAAATTAAAGTGAATGAGACTTTCTGATTATTTAATATATTTACCTTATTTGATTTAATGAGTTTGTGCAGAACTTTAATGTTCCTGTTATCTTGCATGATTTGAGATCCATCTTTTTTTACTTCTGGTCCGTTTCACAGATTTAGTGCAGAAAAACTAAAACATTTCTTCATATTTCTTTATCCATCTAAAATCCTTGAACTTTATTTGGAGGTTTAAATTAGATTTTGAATTCCAGATTTTCGGCATGGACTTTCTGACCTTTCTCTATTTCGGTTGGACAGACGGGGACTGTCTGTGAGTGAGCTGACCTCCTTTCCAGCATTGTTTTGATCTGTTTCGCAGCACATTTCAAAGACCATGTCTCAGAGAAGACTGCTGTGCCTGTCAATCATCCAGTAAAGAGTGACGTAGTTTAGCTTAAATTAACATCCGACTAACTAAATCTGTTTTCTGAGAAAACAATCAAAATGTTGTGGATTTATCAAACAAAACAGTGTCCATGTAAGCTGCTTATTCTGATTCTTCTTGATTCATGCTCGTCAGGAAGTGGACATTTCCCCCAAAAAAACCTTTAGTTCAAATATTCTCTCATATCTTCTGCCCCTATCAAACCCTGGGCAGACAGGGACTCCTTTTAACTTCTGTGGCTGTTGGAAATGATAGACAGGCCAATGTAGTCACAGTCCCCGCTATAGATCCAGCTGTCTAAATAGATTGGGTCAGTGTGTCTTTGCGGTGGGCGATGATAGTGATGATGAGCTCTGTTGTTTGGGCGGCACGGTGCATGTGAGCAAGCGTTTGAAAGCAGGGGACCGGCTCATAATGGTAATCAATGACCTGTACAGGGCCTGCAGCTGGACGGAGGGCGTCGGAGAGGACAGGATTGGCCATTTGCCTGACTCTGAAGCCCAGCGGGAGGTGGTGGGAGGGAGCCTTTCAGATGTGCAATTTGTTGTCCTCTCAAGCCTTTGCTATTGTGCTTGATGTGCTATATCTCTTTCTTTTCTTGTTTTGGATAAGGCTGATTTATTGGGATCAAATGTGGTGATGCCTCTAAAGACAGTGAACACATTTTTCCATTAATTTTAACGTAAACGGTCCCAAAACAGATATTTGTTGTATCCCAGGGATCACAGTGATGTCTTGGAGGACAAACAGACCTCCTTCTGACATATGAATTTTTAAAATCACTGAGGATTGACAGTCAGAAATGAATAATTAATTTGAGTTACTTTTGATGTTCTTTGAATGATTAAGATGTGAGTTTAGACATACTAGACTTATGTGTTACTGAATACAGCTATAAGGTGGTGGTGTAGATATTAGATGATGACACTCCTGAAGTTCTAAACATTTGTTTTTCTTGTGAACCTCATCAGAAACATCCTGATCATATTTTACCCCAAAATCAAAATAAGATTGTATTTTGATTTGCATAGTGGAAACTAGGCCAATTTTAGGACCATTTAAAATGACATTATTTTCTTGACTATTATTAATGAAAATTAATCATATTTTCCTCCCACATTTTGTAGAGTAGGAAAAATTCTCATTTCAGTTATGTATTTGTTTTATTATTATTATTTTATTATTATTATTAGTAGTAGTAGTAGTAGTAGTATTACTATTAAATAATAACAAATAATATCATGATATTTAAAGTAAAATTTTTGAAATGTTCTTTAAAACTAAAATAATACTTTTTTCACATTACAGCAGTGACAATGGTAAAAAAAAAATACATTATGGTAATGATAACTGACGGTATGTCAGTTATGTCACTATGCAAAAAAATCTTGTTCTCTGAAATGCTACTAAAAATTGTCTTTATGCGTTTAAAAAAATTAGCAAAATATAATTTCTTATTTATTACTTTGTTTTTTTGGGTGGAAAAATAATTCTAGACCATTCTTGGCAGTTTTCGTGAGATTCACCCTATCATTTGCCAGGTTATCAAGGCTTTTTGTTGTTTTGTGAAAGAGAGCCTCCTTACAGGTTGCTTTTTCCTCCTTTTAATATTTAACAGCATTCTTTAATAATGAAACAGCTCGTCATTTGTGCACTTTTTTTTTTTTCTCTCTCTTTTTTTTTCTGAAGCCCAATGCTAAGTTTAGCCTGACCAGCTCTCTCTGTTCACGCCATGTTCAATTTAACCCGAAGTTCAGTGCTGCTGAGAATGTTTCTGATCATGGAATTTTGCATTTTAAATGTTTGATTACACCCACATTTTAAAAGCAATAATACCCTTGCATCTCCTCTGGGGATGAACATGCGTTTGTCTAAATGTCAATAGCGTATCTTTTGATGAATGTTTAACAAAGATTTCCACCTTTGCTAGACGTCAACTGAAAAGGAAAGTAATTTCAGAGGAGGAGCAGGATATTATTTTATGATTAAAGATTTATAAAACAATTGTTTTCTTTGGAATAACATGCACCCATGACTTGTGCACAATAGAACACATGTATAAAGTATATAAAGTCAATTTTGTTTTCATGTTGACATTAAATCACAGCTCTGAATCCAATGAATTTCCAGACTCTAGACGGATGCCGTTTGAAAAAGAAAAACGTCAATGTGGTTCACAGCTGGTGTCGCAATGACACAAAGATGTGTTTATTTCAAAGGGAGGGTTAAAAGTATTGGGGTCAGTTTCTATGTTAGAGACAGACAGGACTGTGCTTCCAAAACACATTATTAATAAACGGTAGTTTAATCAGCTTGCCTTTCGAAGGATTATTTTTAGGTTGGCGAATTTCACTGCACGTCCGTGGCGGTGTCTGTCAGTAATGTAATTTTATACTCCCTTCCGCTCTCACTAGTACTTTATTTTTGGATGATATGATATTGGAAAGCTCTTTCACTGAAAGGCAGTCTCAGTCAGTTCACTGCACTAAGCCAGTAATTCTCAACGTTTTTTTTTTTTTTTTTGGCTGCAAGACCCAGATTTTATATTGGATATCAAGTGATTAAAATCAAACGGAAATGTTCTTAAAATAAAATATTTAAATGTTTTGAAATTAACATGAAGTTCTTCTAAGCTAAGCTAAGTGCTAGGCTAAGTGACAAGTGCAATTGACAGATTTAAGTGACAAAGTTTAATTTAATTTCTGGATAGAGTTGTACGACCTTTAATGTTTAAAAGTGTTTTCTCCTCTTTCAAAAGTTCATATTTATTTTTTAGTCCTAGCAAAGTATGATTTATGATGAATTGCATTTTATTAATAACAATTAGCATAGTTTATTTTCCATTTAAGAACCACTGAACTCAATGGGAGATCTTTGATTTGAAAATGAATTTGAAAAATAATTTATGGTAGAGGATAACATATTGATAAATAATTTTAATAATTTGTCATTTTCATAGTACATTTTTAGGCAATTAATTCTGAATACACCAGCTTGCATTTTGTTTTGTATTTGTGAAAAAGGACATAAAAAAGATGGCCATCTGTCAAGTACTTTCAAATGCAAAATAGGTAAATGAAACAATTTTAATTTTTTTCCCAAAGGTTTGTTAACACCTCTTGAAATAATAACGAATATCATTATGACTTAATGCTGTAGAGAAAGTGGTTTGAATCTGTTCTGCAGTTTATCACAGGTAGTAGCGTACATAGATCAGTAATGCTTTTTTATTTAGATGTTTATCTCTAATTAGTCTCTAAGGTCAAAAAGTGGTACATTTGTTATATGAATGGCATGCATTCAGGTGAAAAAGAAATGTGCTTTCTGAATAGACATTCAAACCCTTATTAAATTAATTGGCCTTTTTGCTGATGCTTTGTTCATTTGAGGATTTTG
Organism: Leuciscus leuciscus; assembly: GCF_965113295.1. Lineage (NCBI taxonomy): Eukaryota > Metazoa > Chordata > Actinopteri > Cypriniformes > Leuciscidae > Leuciscus > Leuciscus leuciscus. Next base: position 8,914,908 of record NC_138747.1, on the reverse strand, counting down.
AGTGCTTTGCATTCTTTCAAGGTCACATTGGTATCTCTACCTCCCAAATGGATTCTCTAATGATCTCTCTCTCTCTCTCTCTCTCTCTCTCTCTCTCTCTCTCTCGTTCCTTTCCAGAGCATCAGAGAGATCCCACCTGGCTTTGTTAAGCTTAGATGCTTGTGAAATGACCGTATCTTCTGCTTGCCCTCCCGTGGAGTGAGCAGTTGTCCTTGACAGTGAAACTGAGATAAAGAGATTCATTCTCCTCCTATGGATTACAGACCAATAGGTCTGAACACCCTGACGTGGGTCAGTCATCATTCACAGACTTCTCCCAGCGCCGTCAAGCTCCTTCGCTATTGCATAAAATGCTGGAGTTGGAATTTCTGTTCTGGACAATTTAACGTCAGGTATGAATATCCCTAACTTTAGGACCAGAGATACAGCAGACGAGGCCGTAGAAGCTTGAGAAGCGACTCACCTCAGAGATGCAGACTGATGATCTTTTTGCCAAAAAGCTTCAAGCCTTGAATGGGAATATGGGACCTCCTGGCCCAAATACACAAGGAACACCAGCAGTGCCCAAGATGGGCATACGCGCAAGAGTGTCAGATTGGCCACAGAAGAAGGATGGCCACGGTCCACCACCCAGGTATGAGAGCCTAATGACATCCTTCCAGAATGGACAACCCAGTCAATCGGCAGAAGATGTGGTCCAACAAAGCCCGGGTTCTCCTCCCAATCCCAGCTTTCTGGAGACAAAATATGGTCTTGATAACCTTCTGAACCACTCTCCTGGTAAAGTTCAACACGCTCTCCAGAAGAGGAGCAACAGTGATGTCACCATCAGTGATATAGGGGCGGAGGACATGGATCAGACAACAATCAACCCCAATACAGGTGCCACTTTGCACAGAGAATATGGAAGCACGTCCTCCATCAATCGCCAGGGTTTGCCCAATGAAGGGTTTTTTGGCAATCTGAAGGGTTTCCAGCCAGAACACTCAGAGCAACCGAGCGCACCACCTCCACATGGCTTTCCGGAGTTTCGTCGGTTTCCGGAGACCGCCGTTTCTCCAAGTCTCCAGACTGCCGCGCAGATTGCACGGGGGGACATTCTCTGCATTCCGAACTACTCGGACTATGTGGATAGTTCGCTCTTCTACAGTCGGGAAAGGGAGAAGTCCTTCCTACAGCGGCAGAAATCTGAAAAGGGCGAGACATCCATATTCCGCAGGCTGAAGACCATGAAAAGCGAGCAGCGGCAACTTGGTGAACATGACGATTGCAGCAGACATGGTCGTCCATTGAGTTTCCAGAGATGCTTCGCCCACTATGATGTCCAGAGCGTGCTTTTTAATATTAGCGAGGCGGTTACTAATCGTGCAAACTTAGCACGTCGGAAGAATATTACCACGGGGGCTTCTGCAGCGTCCCAACACCAAATTGGTGGGGGAATGGACGGTCCTGACCCCTTACCTATTTGTGAGTCCCCTTTGGACAGCTGTGAGGAACTTGGGCAAAAAGCTTGCACCGATCCTGACGAAGGGGATGGGAAGAGCAATGGTTTGGTGCTGACTTGCCCATACTTCCGTAACGAGGTTGGTGGTGAAGGGGAAAGGAAACTGAGTGCCACCAAACCAAACAGTGGATCCCACAACAATGTGGGTGACAATTATACTATTGAGTCTACTTTAAGTTCACACTGCACCAACGCGGGGGTTTCTGTCTTGGAAATGTCCCGTGAGAACTATGCCTCTCGTGAAAATTATGCTGTTCCACGGGATTGCATCAAACGCTACATCATTGAGCACATTGACATGGGTGCTTACTACTATCACAAATTCTTCTTCAATAAAGGTATGTTTTTACAAACTAGACTTTGAATTCATGGGTCTACACAATAGTACTCTATAGTGATTGATGATCTCACTTAGTAACCAAAATAACTGTGTATCTCTCACTGTATAATGTCGACCCCTTCTTATTCTCTTTTCTTGATAGAGCACCAGAACTACTTTGGTGTTGATGAGAACTTGGGTCCGGTGGCAGTTAGCATTCGGAGAGAAAAGCTGGAGGAGGGAAAGGAGGGCCCACAGTATAATTATAGGGTCATCTTCAGGACCAGCGAGGTAGGACGGCACCTATTAAACACTGTTTTACCACATCATTTAACAGACCTCTGTAGATCCATTGGTCTTTGAGCCAGTCAAGTTCAGGGGTTTAAGTTAAGGGAAGGGCATGTCCAAACTTAATAGTATTATTGTTCATATTGTTTTAATTCATTCAAATAGTTTTACATAAGAGCAATAAAATTAACTTAAATAAGCTGAGAATATTTACTGAATGTTTTTAACAGACTATGAGTGGACTTCTCATTCATTTATAATTTATTTCCACCTTCCCATTAAGTACATTTCCCAATGCTTTTACATCATCTCCTCTGAATACAAATCCGAGCTACCTCAATAAAAGCATTGATTGTTTTGGAAATCAGCTCAAGATGGATGATGTCTGTGTTGTACAATTGATTTTTCCATGTATGGTGATATAAATTACCTCACTGTACTACATGAGTCTCACCACTGATGCTATAACAGTCCCAACCAGTAAGGCTTTCAAATGGCAAGAGATCTTTCATATGCGGCCTGCCAGGGGTTTTCCTAAGGGTGACTGGATAGTTTGCTGAATTGGCGGTTGAGCGTACAATGGCCCTCTTGCTAAAAGCCAAAGCGTTACTTCAGCATTCGCCACAGTTAGTTGAACTCAATTATTCATCGAAAAGGTTGGCAGGGCATGTCGCTGGATTCAGCATCATAGACGAGGCACTCTTAAAGAGTGCTTTGCCATTTGAGAGACTAGAATGGTTTATCCATCTGTTCAGTAATAGGATTCGAGCGTGCCGTGTATTTCATTTAATGGATACATTTGCTCAGTTCCGCCAACAATATGAACTATTTCCTTCTTTTCTATGAATATAAACTTCTCTCTTCACTCTGTCCATCTTCAGCTCACCACTTTGAGAGGCTCAATCATGGAGGATGCAGTTCCATCCACGGTAAAGCATGGGACGTCCCGTGGTCTCCCTCTTAAAGAGGTGCTGGAGTACGTAGTTCCCGAGGTCAACATTCAGTGCCTCAGACTGGCCACCAGCTCACCTAAAGTCCCAGAACAACTGCTGAAGCTAGATCAGCAGGGGGTAAGTACAGTGCTAAAATGTCTACAGATAGTTTTACACATAGAAAGTGTGTAGATAATTTATTTGATTTTACCTTTTTAAATTCCATAAATACCATATTAATTAATTTATTAGTTATCATACTAGAAGAACGTCCTTGAGCTAACATAGCATGTAATTACGAGCACTACGAGGACAACGCATTTTACAAGTTTAAATCATGTAATTGCAGTAATTATGTCATGGTGTGACTGTGAACGCACCTACAGTCAAACATGATCTAAAACAGCCACATAAACTAAAAAAACTGATGAAAAGAAACACCAACATAAATTAGAAAGTCTGGGAGGGTCAGACACAGTATTGTGTGTCAGCGTTTTTTAAATGTATATTTAGTATTAAACCACATAGCTTGTAATTAATTAGTTAAGATGTGCTGTGATTTGAAAACTGAACATGGATTTTTATTCTTATTTTACATGTATACACAGACATTTTATGGAACGTTAGGTCATGAATATTTGCCTCAAAAGTCATGGAGAAGTCATGGAAATGTATTGGTAGAAATGTGTATGAACCCTGCTTTATTGTCCAGTCAGCATACAAGACCAGAACTATTATTAACTACTATTATTAACTATTAGTTTATGATGCTCATATTAAAAGAGAGACTGCATAGAATATTTCTTTCTTAATTTATTTATGTTTTATGTTTGTTATGCCATATGACCTTCTTTTTTTTTTCTTTTTTTTATAAGTCGACAGTTTATTAGTATTTTAATTTAGTAAAAGAACTGTAGCAGTTACAGGACCTAAGGTATACTGTTTCCCTTATGCAGAAATTACGATTTTAATTAAAAATGTTGATGTTAAATATAATACTTCCATTAACTAACTTTTTTTGTTAACTACCCAAATGTATGCTTCTTTTATAAGTGCAACAACAAGCATTTCCCACAATACAGACAGGCTGTAAAGTAATCGTACCACCGTTTGGACAGTAAGAGACAGTTTGGCTAACACAAAGTGACAGGAGGGAAGAAACCTTCATTCTCCGTGATGATTCACTGCAAACAATGTACAATGTTGTGAACCGTACATGTCTGCAAGGCCTGTAATTACTAAGACATAATCAAGTGGGGGTTTAAGAAACCATCAGTTATATCCTTCATATGTCCCATTCACTTAGTTTTAATGCATACTGATAAAACCAGAAACAGATGTTTTAAACCTCTGCTGATGATGTGACATCCTTAAAAGCTGTTGTTCATTTGATAACTTAAGCAAGATTGAGCTTGTAAAGTAGTTCCTGTGGGCAAGGTGCCTATCAGGTGCTGCTGATGGCCTTACAGCATTTCCGTTTGAGGGTTCAAATTGCAGGTGTGTCAGGATAAGACAGTGTTTTACTAAAGGAACCTTTTATAAAAACAAAGATCCAATTACTTATTGACAGACCGGGACTTCTTAGACTGAGAGTGGAACAGAGAGATGAGCAGTTTTGTCAGTAAATTGACCGAATGGAATCTGAGAAGCAGTTAAAGTCTTGATCGATATTGCAGCCACACGACGGCTAGAGTGGAAAACCTGTAGAAAACAGTAACCCTGTAGATTCAGAACAATGAATGCATTGAATGAATCAAGCCTGTGGCTTTATTGTGTATCTTATCCTCGACAGTTTTTTAAAATGTGTATGAATTGGTCTTTTGGGCTTGATTGTACTTGTTTTAACTTTTATTGTCAAATAAATCAAATCAAAAATTGAGTGCAGTTAGTTGTCAAAGTGATGATGGTAATTATTTCAAATGGTATTTAGTCATCTCAAATCAATCAATTTCAACGAATACCTTATTGAGGACCTCATTGTAAAATGATGATTCAACTATTGTCCACCCTTCCAGCATTCAGACAGTAGGTTACTAGTTTTCAAGGCAAATTATTCCGAAAAACCAAAGAAAACATCACCATGGCAACCACCTAGCCACACATAACGGGCCACTTGACCCATCTGAGACGCTACCAACTGTGACCAGCAACACTTAGGGTGAAAATGAAAGAAAATCATAGCTTGTCTTATGCTTTCTTGAGTCCAAGTCTTTTTTTTCATCGCACCTCCATACTCTCTCCCAATTCTTCCCCCTCTCTGATAATGGCTTTTTTGGGGGGTCTTGCTATTCCCCTCTAGACTAGACTGTTGGTGGTATTTTTATGGCACAAAAGGCAAAGCAATTGTAAGAATAGCACTAAAATTGCTTTTACCATTTTTAAAAAATTGGTATGGGGTGGGAATTATGTGTGATTTCGGACAATTATCGTAGACCTCTTAAAAATTCCTATGTCATTGTAAACCAGCTTTCTTCATATTGTCCCCAAATTCAGCATTTCCTATTATTTTTATGTTAAGTATCATATTTTTACATTATCTTTTAATAATTGTCCAAATAAATGCTTGTTTGGCTGTCTGAAGCCCAACATCTGGTTCCATTGCCTCTTCCTTTAGTTTCTGGCTGGTATGTGTCTCTCATACATTATGCAAAAGTGGCATCTGAGGCCAGTCTGCATGTCATTATGTATCAGGCTTTTGCATAGATTGATGGCACTTATCATGACTATATCACCACTTGTGGTAGACAATTTATATCACCAGAACCTAATGTGCTTTAAAAGTGTTTTAAATGGTTTCCTGTAGACTACGTTGAAGATTGGATAAATATATATTTTTTTTTTTTACTGTCTCTTGTGAGGTCGCTATTTTATTTATATTTTTTTAGAAGTGCTTTGAAATTGATTGTTATGTAATAAATCTTGCCATGTAATATGTAAGGGACAGTGTTGTTATTTTTAACTGAAAAATATTTTTCGTTAATTGAAATAAAGCAGAAATAAAATAAAAGTATACATATTAAATGTATATTAAATAATAAAAACGTAAACAAATATGAGAAATCTTGGCAACTAATTGAAATAAAATAAGTGGAAGTTGAAGTGCTAACATTATTCAAATTAAAACTGAAATAAAAATAAACTAAAGCTAAACAGAAATATATAAATATATAAATGACGAAAGCACATAACAAAATTACTACAACCTAAACTAAAATTAAAAGGAAAACATCAAATTAAAGCTAATTCAAAATATTAATAAATACTATAATGGTAGATAAATAATACTAAAATTACACTGGTAAAGGGTTAATATACAGTCAGGGCGGTCATTATTGCAGAATAAACGCAGAAAGGATGATCAAGACCCTGACGCCAAGCAGAGTTTTTTTTTAGTGAACAGTTTGAGTTTGAATTATTTTATTATATGTAAATAATGAGACCACAGAATGATGCAATACATGAAAGGACTACAATCTAGAAGATCGGTGTCCCAGAACGAGTAAAATGTACTGTACAGTGTAATGTTCATTTATAAAAAAAATAAAAAATGACCACAGAATGCAGTGATTGGCCAGTATTTCAAAGAGCCATGTAATAGATGTAATTAGGGTTGAGGGAAGGATGTAACAGCTGGTTCAAACTTGAAGGGAGTACAGAAAAACTTGTCAAATATCATTACGATGATTGAAACTGATTGTGTTTTTACTCTTTGAAACTTGTAGCTGAGTTACCAGCACAAAGTGGGCATCCTGTACTGCCAGGCCGGGCAGAGCACAGAGGAGGAGATGTACAATAACGAGAGTGGTAGTCCCGCACTGGATGAGTTCCTGGATTTACTTGGTCAGAGAGTCCGACTGAAGGGGTTCAGCAAGTACAGGGCACAGCTGGACAACAAAAGTGAGTGCTCTTCTCACGATGATATCTTCAAAATGTTTGAATGTTTGATTCGCGTTCACTGCTGTGAATCTTTGACAAGCTGCTTGGCAGCTTCGGGTTCATTTCTGAAATGGGTTTTGAACATTTTACCATATTTGTTCTCAGGCAGTGCAAATAGGGCATTGGACAGTTTCTCATAATCTCTTAGTCTGTGCAGATGAGCCATTTGCAAATTAATATTGAGCTGCAAGAGACTAATTTCGTATTTCATCATGAGTGTATGTGTCTTTTTTAATTTACTGCTTTTATACTCATATGTGTGATATAATCACGTTCTCTGCAGCGGACTCCACTGGCACTCACTCTCTCTACACCACCTATAAAGATTTTGAGCTGATGTTTCACGTCGCTACAATGCTGCCCTACACGCCCAACAACAGGCAACAAGTGAGTCGGACTTTCAGCTATCACATGACCTCAAAAATATTAAGCAGAACTATTGTTTTCAACATTGATAAGAAATGTTTCCTGAGCAGCAAATCAGCATATTAGAATGATTTCTGAAGGATCATTTGTCACTGAAGACTGAAGTAATGATGCTGAATATTCAGCTTTACCATCACAGGAATAAACTACTTTTTACTTTTAAATGGTAGTAAATTATCACAACATTTTCATATAAAATGTAGATATTTATCATGTGCTTTGGTCCCATTATTATTTTATTATTACAAACAAAAAAGCAGATAGTCCAAGATAGAGCAGCCTTCATGCTGATTTATGCACACTTGAATAAGCACCTGGTCAAATGAGATTCAGGTCTGATCACTTACTCGGTCCTGTCTACACAAAACTCTTTCAGCCCTCGTCAGCTCTCTCTTCAAGTGCCTGGTCTTGATCTGTGATCTGTGCATCTACAGACCTCACAGAGCCCAGACCAATTGTCCTGCATCCTGCTAATTGTAAACACTTCAGCGGGCAGGCCACGTTGTCATGGCAACCGTCTGAATGCCCCATCTAAAAAAAAAAAGCTTTTTCAGTTGCACAGTGAGGAGCAAGACATATCAAGGATGATTATTAAGAATGTCATTTTTTTGATGCATTTATTTGGTGGAACAAATTTGAAAAGATTTATTTCCTTCATCCGCTGTACTTTTTAATGGTCGGAACAATCCTAATAGAGTCGTAGATTAATTTACCACCATAACAGCTTTCCGTCAATGATTTCCTGAAATCCCCATGGCTAGACTGAGCTCAGTCGGATAATGAAATTGTGATTTGTGCTTTTTAAAAGAAAGCTGTTTTTACAGAATGATTAGAAAGAGAAGTAAAGGAGCCCTTTTAAAGTGTCTTTATGTGTCTGATTTGTGGGATTTGTGGTTTTCTGTCCATAGGATCATGGTCCAATAGGGATAATCTTAGAAAATAAGCTGGTGAAGATCTCCACAGCTTTGAGTTTTAGTTCAGTACACCTCTGATCCTCTCTCTCTCTCTCTCTCTCTCTCACTCTTACTCTCACTCTCTCTCTCTCACTCTCACTCTCTCTCTCTCTCTCTCTCTCTCTCTCTCTCTCTCCCCCCCCTCTCTCTCTCTCTCTGCTGACAAAGAGATTAGTCCAAGGGATCTACAGTAGACTACAGTTAAACCTTTATATTTACACGTTACCTAAGCTTTCATACAAACAGTTGTTTGTCCAGTATGCATGTTACAATTATGTTTCGTCAAGTACAGTGTCACAGAGCTTGATGTGTTTTCTTTTGTTTTGTTATTTCATTTTATTGAATGAAAATTCATTTTTGACGTTTATTTTTGCTTTCGGTTTCTGATTAGATGTCTGTAACTGTAACTGGTTTATTTATTTTTTAAAAGTGCACTGTGTTGACTTTCTTCTTATTATCTGTTCTCCTATTCAGCTACTGAGGAAGAGGCACATTGGAAATGACATTGTTACCATAATTTTCCAGGAACCAGGAGCTTTTCCATTCACACCCCAAAACATACGCTCTCACTTTCAACATGTCTTCATCATAGTCAAAGTCCACAATCCTTGTACAGAGCATGTGTGTTACAGGTAAGACGTAAAATGTCAATTAATTATCATTTTCAGCCTAGCCTGTTCAATGCATTCTTCTGTTTTCCAATAAGGATGGTGGTTTGGCTTATACATGTGTCTTTGCTGAACTAAATACTGTTTTAAAGTCATGCCTAACTCATCCTGAATAAATCCAATTTTGTAAATTAGAGATTTCATCTTAGTGGGAAAGGGGGTGGAGGCAGATGAAGATGCTTTCCAAACAGCTTGGTGACAGTCAGATTTGACCTCTCAGAACGATAGGGAGGATTAAAGGATAAGATCGAAGGGAATTCAATTTCCAGTCTTATTTACTCAGTGTGTACCTCTTAAGCTTGTTCAGCGTAACATTGCAGAGAGCTGAAGGAGGCTGGAACCTGTCTCTAAGCAAAATTGCCTGTCTCATCTTCTGAGCAGATCTGTGAGAGACTTCTGCGGCATGATTTCAGAATTGATGTCAATGTTGAAGTCAAACGGAAAAACCTCTCTATTTTTTTTTTTCTCACAGGAGCCATGTGCTTCCCGCCTTTGTGCATATGACATATTAATGTTGAATGTGGAAATAATATCTCATATCCTACCTTAATATTATATATAAAAGATTTATATATATATATAAAATAATTGTTTTAATCTATATTATATTATATTATATTTTATATTATATTATAATGTTATTAGATGTTGTTCAAAAGTTTGGGGTCGCAAGGTTCTTTTGTTTTGAAAGAAGTCTCTTGTGATAATTTTTTTTGGATTCTTTGATGCTTAGAACAGCATTTATTTGAAGTGACTAAACTCATTTCATCATATTTCTAGTGTTGCGGTTGCCAGATCCAAAGATGTGCCTCCGTTTGGACCTCCAATACCTAAGGGAGTGATGTTCCCAAAGTCTGCCGTTTTCCGGGACTTCCTGCTAGCCAAGGTTATCAACAGCGAAAACGCAGCCCACAAGTCTGAGAAGTTCCGCGTCATGGCGACGCGTACCCGCCAAGAATACCTTAAAGACCTAGTGTTAAACTTCACCGGTGCAACGCCTGTGGACGCATCAGGTGCAAAATTCAGCTTCATCACCCTAGGCGCCAAAAGGAAGGAACGCAGCCGCCCAAGGAACAATGCTCATCTGTACAGTACGGGAGCCATCACGTGGTCGGTGGTTGCCCTGGACAGCTGCCAGTCCACCGATATCGGTTGTTTGCTGTCCATCTCCCGCGAGTTTGTGGTGCTCATTGAGGAAGCAACCCGGGAAGTGGTTTTCAACTGTTACTGCAAGGACGTGATTGGTTGGAGCTCATCCTCCACGGTTGGCAGGGTGAAGCTCTTTTACGAGCGTGGCGACTGTGTGGTTTTTTCCGTGCAGGATGGATGCCCAGAGGAAGTTCGAGAGGTCGTACAGCGATTAGAGGTATGAGTAGCAAATCCAAGAGGAAAGATCAAGTTTAATCTAAGCTGAAACTCAGACCAAGCTTGCCTTTTACTGTGAATAAGCGAGCAGTGTAGGTCTATAGGATCAAGTTTCTCTCGCAATCAGGGGCCAAGGGTCAATGGATTAGCATTATAAAGGTAGAAAGACAATTTTAGAGCAGATTACAGTACCTTAGTTTACCTTAGGCTTACCAGAACCATTCACTTTATTCACTTTGGGATAAGTACATACATCAACACACACCTTAATAAAACAATATTAGTTCCACTTCTTGCTTTATTGCCACCCATTCATGCTCAGTTGGGCCAGAACTGCAGGCTACAGTGCAATGGAGGCTTAAATGGGTATACATGCTGTTTATGGTGATCGACCCAGGCAGCATGTGTGGTCCCTTCTCTTTGTGAGATTTGACAGCTTGTAAAATACTGTGCTTTAACTGTTCACAAGCTCTTAAATGTGTCTTGTACATCGGGTGGTTTGCTGTCATCATCATAGCATTTGTGCAGCAGACCATCAGCACTAAATTAAAATTCAGTCATCATTTACTCACCCTCGTGTCATTCCAAACCTGTATGGCTGACTTTTCTTATATGGAACACAAAAGAAGTATTTTAAATAGTATTGTAGTTTATTTGTTTTGGTCCATAAAATAAAAGTCAGTGACTTTTTTTGTACCCCATTGGCTTGCATTGATTAATCATTTTCTCTTGTGCAGAAGAAAGTAAGTGAATACAGGACAAGAACAACATAAGGGTTTACACTTTTGGGTGAACTGTCCCTTTAGTATTTTTAGCAGATAATAGGGTTTAATATTGTAAAAGCCAAGCTGCGTCTAAATAAACCCTTTCAGTAACACTTTAGTTTAGGGTCCAATCCTCACTATTTACTAGTTGCTTATTTGCATACATATTACTAGGATATTGGCTGTTTTTTAGTACTTATAAAGCACATATTAATGCCTTATTCTGTATGACCATATTCTACATTTCTTAATCCTACCCAATACCTAAACATAACAACTACCTTACTAACTCTTAACAAGCAGTAATTAGGAGTTTATTGAGGCCAAAGTCGTAGTTAATAGTGAGTTAATAGTGAGAATTGGACCCTAATCTAAAGTGTGACCATCCTTTCTAACTTAAAAAAGGAAAGCTTATACAGTATTTTTTTAAGCACCTCAATCTCATCAAAGTGCTTTTGTTGTTTTTGTGGGTGCTTATAAAGATGCCTTTGGGCTCTAAGTAGCTTTGCTAAGTGAGATCAGCTTAAAACGGTTTGCTTAAAACTGTGTGTTTTTGGATAAAGTGCATACAAAAAGTTTAAGCTGCTATATCACAGATACGTTTGTTTTAGGTGTCAGATTCTCAGCTCGGGTTGTAGGAATGTGTTATTCATGAGACAATCAGCATGTTGTGCCTTCCCATGTTGGTTTGACATCGGTTAATTTCATCCTTCAGAGACCTGGCTTCAGTCATCATCTATATCTCTGCATACCTGCCAACCCATCTGCATGCTTACCTGTGCAGGACCTTCTGCCCATCATCACAGCACAGATTTTATCTTTAAAAGTCGCTGAGGTGACAAAAAGCCTTGTTTCAGATGGTTAAAGTCATTATGTCTGCTCTGTCTTCTCCGCAGATGGTCACCAGGGGTTGTGAGACGCTAGAGATGACCCTGCGCAGGAATGCCCTGGGACAGCTGGGCTTCCATGTCAACTTTGAGGGTGTGGTAGCCGACGTGGAGCCGTTCGGGTTCGCCTGGCAGGCAGGACTTCGCCCTGGATGCCGTTTGGTGGAGATCTGCAAGGTCGCTGTTGGGACTCTAACTCACGAGCAGATGATTGACTATCTGCGGACCTCCACACCTGTTACGGTGGTGGTCATACAGCCACATGAGGACGGCACCCCCAGAAGGTACAGTTTGTCCTCCATCTTCCATTGGTAGCTTTTTGTTACCTCCTTACTTATTAAAATGTAAAAATTGTTCTTTAAATTATGTTCAGAATGCTGAAAATTAGTTTATTACTCAAAGATTCAGCATGTTATAAACCTGGTATTTTCTTCGTCATGGCCACATTTACAAAAACAACCCTTAAAACGGAACTTTTAATTCGGACAGATGGGCCACACCAGTTTATCATGGGTAAACCGAGGTCATCTCCTAAAGCGAAGATTAATCCTCTTGAGATTATCTGTGAATGATATGATTATAGTCTGTTTTTTTTTTGCCTTTACATAAAAGAAACCACTTGCAACAAACTGTCCTGAAATAGAAAGCGACCCAGAACCCTGTTGAACTTTGTTGAACATGTGCCTCATGTTCTGTTTGCTCATTTCAGAAGAGCTGAGGGTTTACCAAGAACATCTGAAGGCAGAGATTAAAGTGACCCTCTAGACTGTCAATAACTGGATTGACTTTTATCGCCCCCCCGCAAGGCATGAAAGCCACAGATATCAAGCGCTCTGTGCTCTTTGTAAACACGAATTTATAGAAGATTGCTTGCATTTCTGGTTGACTTTTAACTGCTCTCAATAGCTGTATCTTGGGCAAGTCGTTTCCAGAGAACTATAGTTAACAGAAGCATGCCAGGACAAGTCAGGGTTGTATTTGGTTACAGATCAGAGAGAGATTAGCAGTAATATTGTGATTGGATGTGATTGGATTTTCAATTGGATGTCAAAATTACTTTAGTTCTGCAGTCTGTAGAGATGTCTCTACTTTATAGTTAATGAACATGCATATTTTTTTATTCGCAAGCCTTTGTTTGTTAGACATTTCTCAATTCCAGTAATTTGTGTGTGAGAGTCTAAGAGTGCATTGTTCTTCATAGAAGTACTTTTTGAAGTACTGTATTTCATTGTAGAGGCTGTGAGAATCTGTCTTGAGAGCCCTCGTCTGTTCCAGCTCTTCGTTCAAGAAGATCACCAGAGATTCTTGTTTCGGAAGTATTTCAGTGCGTGTGGTTGGAACAGAGCGGATTTGATTGGAAAACGCATCATTAACCATCATTGAATCCCGCTGGTGTGGGGTAGACTTATGTTAATTTTCTGTTTGTTCTTTTGGTTTCTCCCTCTCTAATAACACCCGCCACAGATAATCACAGCAAAATACAGTACATCATTTATCTGATACCATTTGTCATCTGATTTGCGGATGTCTTTTCTCTTGCCAAACAGCCCTGCAGTGATTATCTTTTAATATTTTCTGCCAATATCCTCTCACAAAATCATCCCTTGATGCTGAATTTTGCATTTCACATGCAATGACGGACTAGAAAAATACTCCATATTAATAAATTGGAATGGATTCATAGAAATAGTCTGGCTCTAAACACAGCTAACAATTATTTACAGTGGTAGGGTCCAAAAACCTGAGACCATTAGTGAAAATGCCTCTATTTTGCATTTTTTCTCATTTATTTCACGTTTTTTTATTTATTACAAATTATATTTTAGAATAACAATTTGAGTGATAATTTGAATTGGAAAAAATGAACATGAATTTCAGAATGTGTTTGGTTACATCTGTTGAAAGGAGTCACATAGGAGTAAAAAATTTTTTACCGTGGTCTCAAACCTTTGGACCCCTCTGTGTGTGTGTGTGTGTGTGTGTGTGTGTGTGTGTGTGTGTGTATAAACGTCAACAGCCGGAAGTTATCCAGTCAGCTCAGAGGCGTGAAGGAGGTTCTCCCGCTTTTGGGGGGCTCTGACCTGTAACTCAACTGCCATGATAATCCTCATTCCTTTGGAAGGAGCAGTCTGCCCCCACAATGCTAATTTCAACCTCTCAGCAATTTCAAGGGGGGTTTTGATCTATCCTAAAACCAGGTTAATCCATAGTATGGATGTGATTAATCCCTGCTGGCTTTTCTATAATTAAATATGTTGTCGGGTACATGTCGTGCTGTTGATATAATGCAAGTTGTTTCTAAGTGGAGATAATCACTGGGTTCGCTGATGTAGGCGCCCCATGAACATGAAACGCACATTATGCTCGCTATCACAAAGCATGTATGTCCTATATATCTTAGAAATCAGGTAATGATGCAAATAATGCTAGCTTGATGTTGTGCTGCATCGTCCTGTTTTAAGGAGCAGGAATTTCTAATTGCTAACTCAACCTGAAAACACAAATCAGCAGAACAATGGCTATTGTTCACCATGTTCATAATGAGTCACTAAATAAGATATATGGTCATCTGAGTAATCAAAAATAAAATATGCGGTTATCTAATATATCAAATGGATACAGTGGTAAATTGACGTACTATTTTACTCAATGATTATCATATGGATGGTTTAAGGTATTTACATGCTGTATAAAGTTCAATCGTTTGGGGTGCGTTTTCTTTTTTTTTCTTTTTTTCTTCTTTTTTTAAAGAAATAAATACTTTTATTCAGCAAGGATATTTAACTGATCACATGACAGTAAAGACATTTAGAATGTTACCAAAGATTTATATTTCAAATAAATACTGTTCTTTTGAACCTTCTATTCACCAAAGAATCCTGGCTTCCACAAAAATGTTAAACGGCACGACTGTTTTCAACATTGATCATAAGAAATGTTTCCTGAGCAGCAAATCAGCATATTAGAATGATTTCTGAAGGATCATGTGACAATGAAGACTAGAGTAATGATGCTGAAAATTCAGCTTTGCCATCACAGGAATAAATTACATTTTATAATATATTAAAACGGGAAATAATAAATGCAGCAATGATGAGCATAAGAGACATCTTTCAAAAATATGACAAAAATGTACCAACCCCCTTAGTGAATTTATGAATATACAATGGTATTACTATGATACTATGTCCAAAAAAATAAACATTGTAACGTGTAAAACCCATGGTAATTTGTGTTTTTCAGAGGTGCCTCAGAGCTGTATCGTGTCCCCGTCATGGAGTACAAGACTCTTGGTGCCGGCCCTGGTTGGCACAGGATGACTCACGTTCCCCAAGGGCTGCCGCTGTCTCGAGTTTCACCCACTCAGGGTCCAGATCAACCCTCCCCGGGCCAACAGATGTTCCAGTACGCGCAAGCTGCCATCTCACGCAGCACTTCTTTCGATAAGAAGTACCAGGATGGATCCAGGTAGGAGATATGTGATAATGTCATTCCAAACACGTAAGCTGCTCTTTCATTCAAATATTTACCTGCAATTTCACGATCCAAATCTCATGAAAATATGAGGAAAAACTATAGGGAATAGATGGAGGTGCAGAGTGGATTGGTTTGGTTTGTATAATTGATCTCAGCAAATACAGCATGTGCGTTCAGCTGTTTTTTTGTGAATGTGCACGTACATTGTTCAATGCATTGATTTCTTCAGCATTTTGAAAAAAGATGTCAATACAGTCTCTAGGCCTTTTCTGTTCTAGGCTGTCATGGTTGATATTCAGAATAGGTACCACCCATTTTTTATATAATGCTGATTGATCTGAAAATTAGTTTTACATGGACCGCTAAAGCAAAAACATGCCTGAAGTCAGAAACAAGGACCAACAATTTTTTGGCTCATAATACACAATGAAAATTGATTAAATCGTCTTATATTATCTCTCTAAATAGTGCACTGCCTTTGCCAACTTCTCTTATTCTCATTACTGTAATGATGTCTGAATCCTGTTTTATTTTTAAATCAACATATAAATATTACATATTAAAAATCATTATACTATTAATATATAGTATATAGTTGGTCGCCACTGTGAATGTGCCAACAAAGGTAACAAACAGCTACACCTGGTTTTCATAGGGCTCAGCAACAGGAACTTTAAGGAACAATGATTCATAACTGTGATGTCTGATCATTCAGACATATCTCTGCTGACATATCCACTGGGAAACCCCGAAAGGGAGCATATAGAGGCTATTAAGGATGATACATGCCACCCTGTGGATTAAAGAAAGCAAAAAAGTATGCAAAAAAGTCTGATGTGGCTTTGGCATTTCTCAGGAGACGCCTTTCAGGGTGAGCTAATTGGGAACTTGATTTTCCGGTGCTGTAGACTTGGGATCCCTTCATAATGTGTGTCTTCTTGTGCAATTGAGTGACTGTGTGTTGCACGTTTGTGTCTTCACCTTGTCTGAAATGCACACACCTTTGTGGCCTCTTCACCCAGGCTGTCATCCCATCCTCAGCTGGGATCTGTGTTGCACATGGCATGTCATTTCTTCCTGGAGTATGTTTCTCTTATTTCCCCTCTGGAATGCACAGACGTTCCCAGCCCTGGAGACACGGGGTCCTGCTATGAATAGAATCTGCTCCACCACTTTTTTTTGACAGTGTTTCCTCCCTCCGGTCCAGAATATGAATGAGTCTTGTTGCAGTGCTCTCATTGCTTGTGCTACCAGAGTTTTGATTAATGAGCTTCTGCCCTGTGTTTGCTCATTGCAGGGTGTTGCAGGACTTTGAGATGGTTCAGAGTCCATCTGGAAATCCCGGCCAGCACTACTGCAGTTCTCCCAGTAACCAATCAACCTCCAGTGACCCCGGTCCCTGCGGCACATGGGCCCAGAAAGCCGGTTATGATGGGTAATGAGATTCTTTTCGCCTCAGCCTTGTAACTCGGAAATAAAAGAGCCTAGCAGGTTTAGAGGTTATCACAAAAGTCTAATCATGAGATTTGGTGCAAATCTTTGGGGCAAACAGAATTAGAGTAGGATGTCTATTATGAGCTAATATTTCATGACCAGCTTTGTAAATATCAGCTGTTCTTTCACAGACAGACACACAACACCAGAGGGTCTTGAAACCTCCCTGCCCCACCAATGCTAGGATAGTTAACAATGAATGACCTCTACATCACCTTGCTAAACCACTCAACCACTCACTTTAAACAAACGTTTCATGTCATACATTTTTCATTTTATTTTGTCCCTTGAGGTCTGCATAAAGTGTTAGTAAGGGTTTTTTTATTGTCCCAAATTTTAGACAGATTCACAATCTGTGCTTAATAGTGCTAAAAAAAATATATAATCAGGGACTTTGCAAAGACAAATCACAGGCACTTTTCTGAACATTAAAGAAGATTCTAAAATGTAGACAACCATTTTTATATATTTTGCCTTGAAAGATCAAAATCAATTTTATTTTTATAATATGCCCCCCCCCCCATATTTACCCTCCATATGAAATGTATTAATCAGGCTGATACAACATGCTTGGGTAGTAACAACAAAATATCATTAATGTCTATGAATAATGCCAGTGGACCTTTACACTACAAAGATATTCTGCTTAACCCATAGATCACAATCACCTGCACTTCACGATCAGCCAGAAGAAAAAGAAGGAGATAGAGAGCACAAACTGGAGAGGACACGGTCTGCCGGTATGGAAGCATTGTTTTTCTCAAGCGCCAATGCAGATTAAACTTCATTAGTTGCAAGTGACTTATAGAATTTATTTACCTTCTTTAATTGACTGATTTACTTGTTTTATGAGCTTAACCATCTCTATTAAATAA
Source organism: Leuciscus leuciscus (assembly GCF_965113295.1). Classification (NCBI taxonomy): domain Eukaryota; kingdom Metazoa; phylum Chordata; class Actinopteri; order Cypriniformes; family Leuciscidae; genus Leuciscus; species Leuciscus leuciscus. Next base: position 8,897,020 of record NC_138747.1, on the reverse strand, counting down.
CCTGAGACATTTTCTGTTAGTCATTTGGTGAAGATCTGATCAACTAATCAGTTTTAAATGCACAGCACTCCAATGTCATGTAACCACATCCATTATCTCCAGGATCGCCTTGTGTACCAGAGGCCAAGTGGCACATCCCATCCACCAAGATCCTGAACCGAGGTATACAGAGACAGGGGGCGAAAGACTCACCTGGTAAATTTCCTCGTGTAAGTAATCAATCATTTGAACTATAAAACCATTAGATCCAGTCTCTGATTTGATTGGACAAGTTTTATTTTTTTTAATAGCACTAGGACTTGTTTCCTTCTGCTAGTCTACATTTGTAGCATTTCAGACAGCGGTTTCCTAGTTTACATATGAACTTCTGGTTATTGGAGCATAAACATCTTTATGATACAGTAAATGGCTTGTACTGTACAGTAAATGGCTTTTACTGTACAGCAACAGGACCATATGCTACACGAATGCAGTGCAATGTCGGTGCAAGTGTTTGTGTGTTTGTATGTGGCTGATGGGTGCAGTGACCTCATTAGTCAGGAACGTGTAGTTGGCAGCATTGCAAATGCACCACATTTCTCCGTGTGGGTGGGTAGTTGTGAAGGGGAGGTCATTGGTTTGGAGGAAAGGGGGGTTGACATCTATGGCAGATGGTTCATAGTGTCACATCCAGTCATGCAATCCCTGTGGGAATTGACGTAAGAAACTGGACGCCAGCACAGTTACAGGACACCACACTGTACATTCTGACTTGAGTTGAGCGCTGGGTAGCTCCAACGTCAGGAGCCTGTGCATCAGGTTATGTACAAATAAATCTAATTTATCAAGCACGAAAAGGTCACCATACCCTTGCTTTTTGCAGCCGATGTTGATGCTAACGGCAAGAAGTAGCTTCATGGGTCATGTTTATCTCATATTACTTATGTAAAGCCCTGCATTCCTCCATTACTTGATTCACAGATCTGACAGCTTTTTGCAATAGTGTATTGACCACATCGGCTTTAGCCAGAGGGGACATTTGGAAATGGTGCACCATAGTAGATCTTCCAAAGTAAACCATGCATTAAAGTTTAAAAATCATCTGCTTTCCATTCATTTGAAAGGGCTTAAATTTAGAGGATGCAATTTAACCGAATAATCAATTATTCTTTTTCCTTGAGATTGGTTACAGTAGGTGGTAATCGCGTAGAGCTGGTTCTTCTGTCTGTTGCTGTTATTGCTCTGCTAAATGCACTTCAGCTCTCCGGGGGTTTTCCTTCATCAATTTTTGTTGGATTTGTACTGTGACCATGAAGTAAAGAAATGTTGCATTTCGATGAAATGGTTTGCCTGCCTCGTATTCAGTGCCTAAGTACAAATGATAGATTTTTAATAAGGAACAAAGGAATAAAACAAATTTTATTATTATACAGTAAAATAATATATGATATTTATATATACACATAGAATTGGCTGCATCATATATGTGTGTTTGTGTATACATGTATATGTATGTGTGTGGATTTAATTGTATAATAAGAAATGTTTCTTGAGCACCAATTTAGCATATTAGAATGAAAATAGTTATTTTAAATTGTTTTAATATTTCATAATACACTTTTGGGGTAGGATTTACTTTTAAATAAAATTCATTCCGAAATTGCTAGTAAATTTCACAAATAATTACAAATAAATGACAAGTAACATTGAATTAAACATTACATTTTTAAGTAGAAAGACTGAAATATTATTTTCTTGTAAAATACTGTTTTTCTCTTACAACTTTGACAAAACCGTTTTTACAGTGTATTTCTGTTTTTACCATATAAATCCAGCCTTGATAAGCATAAGAGACTTCTTTCAAAAACATTAAAAAGTCCTTTATAATAATTGGTCAACTTTAATCTTCCAGACCCGTGAGAAGAGCTGCCACAGTCATTGTTCCAGCCACTCCAGTAACAACACCCTCTCCAGCAATACTTCCAGCGGCAGCGACGAGAAACATTTCGGTTCTGGAGACCCGATGGATCCAGAGTCCCTGGGTCTCACCTACATAAAGGGGGCGTCCACCGACAGCGGCATAGATACAGCACCCTGCATGCCCCCTCCACCCCCTTCCCTGCCCCTGACTGGGGTGGGACCCTCACGGATGGTCTTGAGGGACGGGAGGGTCGAGACTGGACTCCCGTGGCCTCTGGAATACCATGAGGACTGCGAGACTGATGAAGGAAGGGCAAAGATGTTCTTGTCTCAAGGATACGTTCCCGTTACACCTACCGGTCACACCACAGATGGCAGCACAGGAGATCTAAGCGAGATCTCCTCTCTTTCCAGGTGAGATGGTTTGTCTTTTGGTTTTATTTTGGTTTTAAGATTTTTTTTTTGTTGATTTTTTTTGATTTGTTGAATTGTGAAACTTGCCTGTAACATTAAGAGTGGTGGTCATCAGTTAAATATTATTTCTTATTCTTGCTGATTCAACTAAGAAAGACTTAGTAAAAATACTAAATTATACTAAAATAACAATGGCTGTGCAGGAGGCTCAGATTTTAAAGTATTTTGGTACCATTTTTTTTGCTGTTTCAGTAGTAATTTTTGCTTCCTCCCATGTTCTTGCCTTGATAAGAATCCTTTTAAAACCTGATCATTAATGGTTCTGGCTAAGGCAGGCATCCCTATTTCATGATAAATCAGTTATACAAACAGCTATTGGTTTCATTTTTTTCCCCTCAGTGGTTCTCGTCATTCTGGAAGCCCCTCTGAACGCTGTTTGAAGAACTCCAGCTCCATTGACCCCTCAAAAATCTACATCATCTCTCCTACGGACGCGACTTCAATGGGAGGACGGGAAAAGCACTCGCTTAGCTGCCAGTCACAAGGCGAGAAGTATTTGACTGGCTGGAAGAAAGGAGAAAATGACCACTTACTGGAGGAGCAAAGGCAAGATAGAGACTATAGGTAAGTAGCACCTAATGTTTTATGGATCTTATGTAACGTTGAAGCTAGAGAAGAGTTCATAGTGAGATGAAATCACTTCAATCATGTTGCTTTTTTTGTTTAACAAATGCATTAAGTCAGTGTCTGACCAGTACCTCTGCATATCAGTGACATTCGGGAAACCTTTTAGGTCAGTAACACATCTTCGGCTAGCAGCATCTCAGAGATGATCGATGTCAACAGAAATATGATGTAACCTCCATCACACAGAATCCAGACAGAATCTATTTGACACCTGCCACTTCACATTATAAGACTGAAGTCCTGGTAAATGTTCTCTGATTATTAAAGCAGAGGCTGGATTTGATTGACAATCTCACTAGGGGATGCTGACGTTTTCCTGATGCAGACAATATTTGATGGAAATTCATATTTCTGTTGTATCAGGTTTAAAAGCAAAAAGGACACTGAATCGATTAAAGGCTCTGTGTAATAATTTTTTCTTCTTTGTTGCTGCCTCAGTCGGTCAGAGGCTTTGTTGTCTTTACTTCTAAAGACACTTTTGAGGAAATCAAGGTAGTTGGATCATTACCTGGCCCTGAATTATTCACTGTGTTTTTCCTTCCCTCTTGTCTTGTCACAATGGCACTTCCTACACCCTTAAAGGGAAAGTTCACGCACAAAATAAAAATGGTCATAATTTACTCAGCCTCATGTCACTCTGAACCCATATGACCTTTTTCTTCAGTAAAACACAAAAGGAGACATTTTTAATAATGTGCTAGTTGTTCTTTTCCTTGCAATTACAATGAATGCGACTGGAGCTTTCAAGCTTAAAAAATTATGTAAAGGCACCATAACGTTTTTTGGGGTTTTTTTGAGTCATGATGAGATGAACAATCTTCCTCAATAGTGAGCTGCAACCACATCATTTAGTCAGTGAGTTGTTCAGTTCACATGTTTGGTGAATTACAAGTGATTTCATTAAAAAGATCTGAATTTATTCATGAATAAATATTCATAGCTACTCTGCCATAACTGATATCAAAATATTCAGTGAATATTGACTTCAATTTTGGTCTTTTTCTCACATAAAGCGATTGTATGGCATCAGAAGACTTGGAAAATAGTGCGTGTGAACAATTTTTATGATTCTTTCATTGTGCTTTTTTGTCATTATGGAGCTTTACAGCTCTAGTCCTCATTCCCTCTTGTTTTATTAAAAAGGGCCCGGCCAAGATGTTTTAAAAACAAATTCATCATATGGGTTTGAAACGATGTGAGTAAACGATGACAAATTTTCCTTTTTGGGTGAACTATTCCTTTCAGATCACAGGAGTCAGTGATCTCTTTTGATTTGTTCCGATGAGTCATGTCATGACTGTGTGAAGGCTGTTCCTTACTCAATCTCCCATAATCCTGTGTTTTGTCACTACCGTAGCCTTGTAGTCCTTTGAATATTTTGTCTGTAGCACCTTTACAAGGAGATACCCAACTGTACAGCACCACATACAGAGGCATTTCACAATTCACTTTAGACTGATACTACAGCAAAACTGCTAATGTCTGTTTTATTGTCTAATTTGTTTCACTTTCTTTCGCCCTTCCTCTCCCTTTGTCTCCATGTCTCTCTCTCTCAGGGGGCTCTATTTGAGAGACCCATCCCAGTTGGTTAATAGTGCAGGTGAGAAGCTTCAGACGCTCACTAAGGAGGCCTTCCTCAGGATGCTTCTACCCGACAGCCCCCCGGGGCAGGCAGGTCGCGGCAAGGTGAGTGTGGAGCTGAGCCCTGGAGGATGAGTAATGCAGTGAGCAAGTGCTGCTGTACTTAGGACATGTTAAAACAACACTGAAAAACTAAGAAATTGTTTTGAATATGTTTTGTGCTAAACACATTATTCACTGGTGTGTTACACTGACAAGCAAATCAACTAACCAGTCAGCAGACTGTGTAATGGTTGAACTAATGGAAGCGTCTAGAGGAAATGAGGTCACAACAATCAGTCATCCTCCTCACCTGCTTTGCTCTCAGCAGTGTGGATTATAAAGCTGCACATGCCCACACTCTCTACATGCGTGTTCGTCTCACTGTAAGCTTTACTTTGATTCTTTTGCATAGCACTTTTCACAATACATAATGTTCCAAAGCAGCTTTACAAAGAATAATGACTCACAAAACCCCAGTGAGAGAGGCAAAGGCACAATGCATACAGTACATACGCAAGTGTTCATTTGAAATGTACAGTAATTCAGCCACAGTGTATCAAAATAAATAGGTAACACTTTACAATAAAGTTCAATTCTTTAACATATGTTAATGCATTAGGTATCATGAACTAACAACGAACAACCATTTTATACATCATGTATTTTGTTAATTCATAATACATTAACCTTAATTTATACAGCTTGAATTTATTAATATATTTATAAAATGCAAAAAGCTTGAGAAATGCTGTACAAGTCATGATACCTAATGCATTAACTCATGTTAACTAAAGTTATCTTATTGTAAAGTGTTACCAAATCATAATATTGACTAAAATAATGTTATTGGTTTTTAGGAATAATAATAATAATAATCATCATCATCATCATCATGGTCATCAAGTATTATTGTGGTATTCAAGTATTAGTACATCAAGTATTAGTATTATCTCTAATTATTCTTGTTTTTATTTCAGTTAACTGGAAAATATATTATTATCATCATTTAAGTGAACTGGAAAATGTTTTTTTATTTAATGTTGGTAATAATAATAATAATAATACAATTTATAATAATGTTTTTCCACTGTACTTAGATGATGATAATAATAATTATTGTTATTTTATATTATTATTATTATTATTATTATTATTATTGTTGTTGTTGTTGTTAAAGTCACTGGAGATGATGATTAATATTTTTTTATTATTATTATTTCTTCTAATAAAATAGGAATTCATATTTCAACTAGTCTCACTCTGCACAAACATTAATGTGGGATTGTTTTTGTCAGACTGGCATTATTCACCATGCTTTTTTTCTAATTCCTGAAGACTATAATAAGCATCCTATCTCTGTTAGTCCTCTGTCACGTTCATGTCTCTAATTGTCAGCTTGCACCCCTCCTCCCGCCAGTAGACCCCCCGTGAGGACCGTGTCCATCTCGCCTGCATTATTGATGAGAGCGCTATGACTCTAATAGATCTGACTCACAGACCCGCAGTCACTCACTCTGACTGCTGATTGGTCCCCAGCTGAGTCTCATGTTCCCTTAGCTCACCCTCCTTCTGCTCTCCACCCCCCACCTCTCTCCCACAATTCAATTAAGTGATATGTGCTTTATTGCCATGGCTGTTTTATTAACAATATTGCAGAGCCTTTCACATAATCATATTCTGATGAATAATATCTTTGCTTTGCTCGTTCACTCTCTCTCTCTCTCTCTCTGCTTTCTCTTTGTCTTTCTGTTACCTGTCGTCTTCTATTTACATCCCATCCATCACTTTCCTTCTCCTCAATCTCTGTTTTTGTGTTATTTCAGATACCGCTTGTCGGTCAGTCTCCACGCCGCTCCCTGTACCGGACCCTCTCAGACGAGAGCCTGTGCAGCAGCCACCGGAGGGCGCTGTCCTTAGCTAGCTCACGTAGCTCCATGCTGGACCAGGCCGTGCCCAACGACATCCTGTTCAGCAGCGCCTTACCCTACCACAGCACCCTACCACCTCGCATGGGTCTAAACCACGCCGCTGCTCTGCTCAAAAGTGAGTTTTCGCCACATTTAGCAACGTTGTTGCCAAATCAGTGATACTAACATTGTTGTAAGAATCCCACGGTTACATTTACGTACTGCAATATGCTGTCCACTTCATCCTAGAATGCATCACAGTACCAGCTGTACATAAAATGTAAACGCTTGGATTTCCAGCACTAAGACATGGTTGATGATAATGGAATAAATGAGCTTTTTTTGGCTCATAGCGGATTTTTCCGTCTCCTCTGTAAGCTCACCACATTCCTTCCTGTTACAGTAATTTTATCCTCTGCAGACTTTAATGTTGTACTTAGTAATGAAGCAAGTAATGATACTATAAATCTGCTGCTAATGCAAGAGAGACTTGGTGCTAATCATGCTATTATACGTCTTCTGAAATATTCTAGCGGGATGAAAAGTGTGCTGTAATAGGAAAATCATTATAATGCCACAATTTTTGCATAACTATGCTGGACTGGTCACTGAAAGCGAGATGTGTTCATGCGTTAAACAGCTGGAGCGCGATGCACTTGAACAGAACGCACGTTCTTGTGAAGTTAAGCTTCTATGTACACAGTTGTACGGAGCCCCCAAGGGGACATGGTGGTGGAAAAAAATATGAGATATTGTGTCAATGCGTTCTTTGAAACTTTGCGTTCGCTCGCAAAATGTTTGCGTTCCCCCGAGAAACTTTGTGTTCGCTCGCAAAACCTTAGAACGGTGGCCGAGAGAGCTCAACGCGCCTGCAACTGAAGAAAACACATGCAAATAGAAAAACACCCACAACATTAAGAAAAGATCTTCATCAGTTTCACAACACGTGTGCTCCATATACTCACGACACAACCAAATACAGAAACGCTCTGCAAATAGCACAGACCACAACGGAAATGTTTCCAGGGGACCCCAATAAGTGACGAACCCGGCTGGGACGTGCTTATAGCTCGTGAGCATCCCTATGCCCTACTCTCTTCGAAGGGCAGAGCCCTTGAAGTGGGGACTTTGGAGACTTTCAGCTAACTGAAAGCTCATTGTAAACTCTTCTTTTCTCAGTTGTATTCTGATGACATTGAACATTTTGTTAATACATTTTGTATATTGTATACAAAGTTATATGTCATAAACATGTCATCACTGTATGTTTTGCACACAAAAAAAAGTTTAAAAAATGTAATAAAATAAGCAGACTTTGAGCTATAAGCATGTCCCAGCCGGGTTCGTCATTTATTGGGGTCCCCTGGGAACATTTCTGTTGTGGTCTGTGCTATTTGCAGCGCGTTTCTGTATTTGGTTGTGTTGTGAGACTGATGAAGATCTTTTCTTAATGTATGGGTGTTTTTCTATTTGCATGTGTTTTCTTCAGTTGCAGCGCGTTGAGCTCTCTCGGCCACCGTACCTTAGCGTGCCCTCGCAAAACGAAAAGTTTGTAAAGTTGAACGTAAAGTTTCTCTGGAGAACGCAAACATTTTCCAAGCGAACGCAAAGTTTCTCGGGGGAACGTAAAACCTTTGCGAGAGAACGCAAAAGCATTGGCAAATAATTTTTATTATTTAAAATCCCATCTTATTTTTTTTCTTCTTCACCACGTCCCTTTAGGGGCTCCATGAAATTTCTATGTGTCCATCTTAGCGGGAAAAAAATTATATCGCAAAAACGGTTTGTTAATAAAGCAATGTTTCCATCCCATGTTTTTAAAACTTGAAATTATCATTTATATGGTAAATGTTTCCATTTTCAAAACTGAAATGAATGGGGAAAAAAAATGTATGCGCATTTTGTAAATTGTATTTTTGTAAAAAATTATAAATAAAGATTATAAATAATAAAGGTAATTCTAAAATAGAGGAATTATTTGCTGCCAATTAAATTGTATTTGATTAGCAGCAAATAATTCCTCTAATTTGGAAGCAGCAAATAATTCATACATTTTTGGAAATATTGTATTTATTTATTTTTTTGTTACAAATATTTAAAGCTTTTAATGTGCATTTTGGAAATTTTCTTTTTTGTAAAAAAATTGAATAAAATAAACATTTATGCTGTATTCCGGAAATAGTGAAACTATTATCCTCTAATTAAATTTAGATACATTTAAAAAAAACAAGATTTATGTGTATTTTGGAAACTTATATTTTTACAAAAAAAATGTAAAAACTTTACAAAAAATACAAAGTAATATTCCCAAATTAACAGAACTGTTCTAACTTGTTTGATTAAAAAAACACAAAATTAGCAAGACACGCATAACAGCCAAAGACGCCCATATAATGCATGTTTATGTAGACCTACAAGTAAAATAGCAAAAGAATTGCACAAATAGAATGTAAGAACACGTCCTGTGTGAACAGCCCTAATGCCTCTTGGCGCATTTCGCATACAGACACTTGATCTGTTCTCCAGCTGTCTGAAACGTACAGTTCCTCTCTCATTATAGCAGAACTCTAAGCCAGCCAACTTCATTCATTATTCAAATCACTCTCACCTCTCCGCTCTCAGGCGAGGCCTGTCTGTCTGCCTGCATGAGCAGACTTTGTGTGAATTAGCGAGTTTGCTCTCTAGGTCACCTAGAGCTAATTTTACTTCGCTTCTGTGAGTTGCCACGTTTGATTCTTTCTCCATAAGTACATCAAATTGTGGGTAAAGATGCCCTTTGGCTCTTGACTGTTGAGCAGTGGCAACTGCTTTTCTATCAAGCCAGTGGATGAATGTTTAATGTAGTTTACGCCGTGGTCAGGGCTTTTCAGTTGTGTCCTCAGTGACCGTCTCAGTTTCCTTTTAATCGAACTGATCGTTATATCCATGATGTCTATGGATGTTCAAGTGTAATTGTAGTCTCTCTTGAGTTAATTTATTTAAAGGCACCTTTAGGTCAGAGCATGTTCTGTTCGAATAGTGCTTTAAAATCATCATGGAATTAAAATGGAAGCTTTTTTTTACTTTCCTAATGATTGTTCCTGCACTTATTGTTAATGATTCGGTGGTGCACATTATTCCAACTTTGCGGCTAGTCTTCATCTGTGCACATTTCTCTAAATTAAAATGTCTTCATAATTTTGAATCACTGTAGAGATGGCATTTAGGTTATGGGTCCCATCTAAACATGCACTCTAACTGTCCTCTAAATAACTGTGTGTGCTGTCTCCACAGATGAGCTCTGGTTTTCTGACAGCTCACTGGCAGACAAGGCGAAGCTGGCGGACACTGGTATGATGCCCCTGCCGGACCCCTCTTCTGGTCTCGACTGGTCACATCTTGTGAACGCCGCACGGGCTTTTGAAGGTACAAGCTTCCGTCACACACACACTAAATATACTGGTTTGTCACTGAGAAACACCATATTCACAGCTGTGTACGGTCTTGACCCATTTAACATGCTTTGTGATCTTAAACTCGCTGCTCACTGTTATGGAATGAACAGCAAGGTTACTTGGTATTTTTTCCACGAGGACTGCCCTGACCCTTTGACTCTGGATATTTTTGTACCAGACAAATGGAGTCAAATGTCTTTATGTTTGTCAAAGACTATGGGGCATATTCATTCAACACCACGTGGTCTTTTGAGCTCAAACATGCCTTTTTTATGCAAATAAGGCTCATTATAAAATGTGCCTTATTCACAAAGGTCAGAATTGTTAGCTCAGTGCAATTATTGTTGCCCTATTTACTTTTTTTATTCAAAAAAAGATGTACACTACAATTAAACAATCTGGGGTCTAAAAGATTATTTTTATGTTTTTGAAAGAAGTCCCTTATGCACACCAAGGCTGCACTTATTTGATTAAAAATATTTGATTAAAAATAAATAAAAACAATAATATTGTAAAATATTATTACAAATAAGTGTTCTGATTTTAAAATGTGATTTTCCTCTGAATTTTCCGCATCATTACTCCAGTCTTCAGTGTCACATGATCTTTCAGAAATCATTCTAATATGCTGCTTTGCTGCTCAAGAAACATTTATTATGATTATCAATGTTCAAAACTACAGAGCCCCGCACATGACATACATGCGTCAAAAAATATATATATATCGTGGCCACGAATTAACAATATTGTTCATATTTTTGTGTAAACCATGCTATAAAAAAAAATCTGGATTCTTTTATGATTAAAAAGTTCAAAAGAACAGCATTTATTTGAATAATCTTTTGTAACTTATGATCAATGTAATGCAACCTTACTGAATAAAAGTATAAATGTAGTTTGAAAAAAGAAAAAAAGAAATCATACTGGCTCCAAACTTTTGAATTGTAATGTATTTATTCATAATTTCTGTCCCAGTAAAATAAGTACATTTTTTGGGTGTGTATTTGTGCCTTTACCTGATTGACATAAGTGAATTGGGAGCTAAAACAATGAAGGCCGCATGTGCAAATTAAAAATTGTATTCATCCATTTAATTTTTTGTAACTCATTGTATTAACTGTAGGTTTGAAGGAGAATTGAAAAGAACAGAAAATGCCTTTTTGTCCTATTATTGGAATTGTGTTTTGACCAAGGTTTCCCCTCAACACAAAGCTTTAGCCGCTCTCACACACCATTAACAAAGTTAACTGAAGGTTGCAGAAAACAGCACCCGTCTCCAACGCTGCTCTTGACCATGTCGAAATCACCACGTCTCTATTTTCCTCCCATTCATTTCCTGTGACTGCCTGAAGGCGCATTGTTCCGCAAGGTGCTAATTAGGAGCGGAGACCGTATTTCGAGCATTGAGAAATTAAGCCATTATCACAATGTGAGCCCAGCAAGACACCACTTAGGGAAATGACTCAAGCCATCGCTTGCTGTAATTACACATTTTGGGTTTTGGACGCTTTTACTCGTGTGCAATTACAGCTGTTCCCTCACCTTCAACCGGTCGCCGTGGAGACCATGGCGAATGCTGGCAAGGGCAGCTCTTCTTGAACTGAGAATTTCCTTTGGATCTACATGTGGAACGGGGGGAATACATGGTGGATGGCTTTAATTGGCTGGAGGGGCGTCCGGCAAGCGGGTTCTCCCTGCTAGCGTTGTTTTGTTTTTTTTCTCCCAAGCCCTTAGAGACGTGCTCTTGGGACCTGACGGATATGAAAAATGGAATGAGTGTGCGGCTCCGTCCTGAAATGCTAACAAATATGAGACCATCGTTTCATGGCGAGAGAAATGATTAAGTTAGCTTTTGCCTCAGGGTTGGGGTGCTAACTAGAAGGGTGTGGGGAGGAGGTGAGCTTACATTGTTGATTTCCATGTGCTGCTTTGTGCTTACTGTGAGACTGTTAATGAAATGAAATGAGAGAGGGGGGTGGAGGAAGCAATGAAAGGTGTTAGAAGAGGTGAGAGCTCTTAAAGGAGCCTCATGAACGCTTTTAGCTCGTCGTTTGACGAAACAATGGCAGGTCAACATCTTGTGAGATTGCTCATTGTATATTGAATAATATAAAGGGTCGTGACTCGCATTCTTGTTAACAAAGGGCTTGTAGGTCTTTATAAAGAAACAAAAGAAATTCTCCACTTCTAAGACCACACCCACGTTTTCTTCTGCTTTTCCAAGTGCAAAACACACATTTAAGGCAGTTTTGTGGCATGAATTCAAAGTAAAGCTCAATAAACACACATTTATTAACTGTTGGTCCATGTTGTAGAAGTTGTAGAAGTAAACAAGTAGAAGTTGGTATTTAAAAAATACTTTTTAAAAATACAAAAAAAAAAAAGTTTTGTTTTATGCAAGTGCCAAACACATTTATGTCAGTGATATGAAGTAACTTTTTGGTCCATCTTTTGCTATCAATGTGTGGAAATTGATATGCAAAAAATGTATATGTCAAAACTTGATATGTAGTTTTGTTTTATGCAAGTACAAAACTCCATTTGTCTTTGACTTTTTTGTCAGTAATATTGGGGTAGATTGAAATTAAGCTAAATAAAACAATACAAAATATATATTTATTAACTTTTGGTCCATAATTTGCTATCAATGATTAGAAATGGGTATTTAAAACTTTATAGACTAGATCACTGCTTAAATAAGGTAAATAAAAACAATAGAAAACATATATTTATTAACTTTTGGTATCAATGATTAGAAATTGCTATTTAAAAATGTTTCTAGATTTTGTTTTATGCCCAATGGAAATAGCAGTACATTTGTCAGTTCCACCCCCTGTTGCCCTCTCAGCAGAGGTAAAGGCGCTATATCTGTGCATTCTTGGTCTTGAATACTTAATGATATGCCCGTCTGACAGTGTAATGCTAAACTCACCTGAAAGCGTGTGAACCCCCCCTCCCGTCTCGCCATTAACCCTTCTGCCGCGTTAGCTCCGTTCCCCACTTAATTAACACCTTGCTCTGCTGAAGCTGGTTAACGCTTAGATTTAACACCTTGGAAAAAGCTGAAAAGGAGGATCGCATTTAATAAGCTTTTCTCTGGGTGTTGCTTGAAGCTCCTACCTGGAACATCAGCCTACAGTAAATCACCTCAGGTGAAGCAGTATGAAGTTCCATGTTTCCTGTGTACCTCAGGGGATTTCCTGCTTGTCTTGTTTTTTTTGGTCCTGTGCAGTGCTGATGAGTGATAAACAGTTGTTTTATAGTAGATTTACAGTGTGCAGCTGCTTAGATTAAATGATAAACACGTATACAGCACACCACACAGTCCCTTGCTATTACCGCCCTGTATAGATAATGAATGTTTCAGCCTGGATTTCTAACAGAATAAATCTTTCCTCTCTTTTAGATCAGACTGGAACCTCTCTGAGCTCCCTGACAGAGGAAGAGCAGACTAAACAGGTTCTGGAGCTCTCTGAGGAGCTGAGCAGAAGAGTGGGATGTGTGGCCGCCTCAACCCTACCGGCAGGGTAAGAAGAACGTCCATCCATCATCTGTCTGCCTTTTTGTCTCTGTCTCAAACTCTATCTATCCATCCATCCATCCATCCATCTATCCATCTTTCTGTCTCAGACTATCCATCCATCCATCCGTCCATCTGTCTGTCTAAGACGATATATCTATTGTCTGTCTGTCTATCTATCTATCTATCTATCTATCTATCTGTTTATCTGTCTGTCTGTCTGTCTGTCCGTCTGTCTCAGACTCCTATCTATCTTATCTGTCTGTCTGTCTCAGACTCTATATCTATCTGTCTGTCTCAGACTCTATCTATCTATCTATCGTATCTGTCTATCTATCTATCTATCTGTCTATCTATCTATCTATCTGTCTGTCTGTCTCAGACTCTATCTGTCTGTTGTTTGTCTATCTGTCTGTCTATATGTCATCTTTCTGTTCATCTATCTCTATGTCCATCTAATTATCCATCTGTCTGTCTATTTTTCTGTGTCTGTCTGCATCTATCCATCCTATTGATCTGTGTGCCTTTCTGTCTAATTTTTCCTGTCTGTCTATCATCTAACCAGGGAAGGTTCTCCTACTCTGCTAACTGGGAAGGTTAACCAGCTGGAGCTCATTCTCCGACAGCTGCAGTGTGACCTAAGGAAGGTAAGAGCCTCGAACATAATAACAGGCAAAAATAATGCTTAAACAAATCCACAACATAGCCAAACAAGCACTGTTAGCAGCGTTCACCTCAAGGCAGTTATTTGTAACGACATGCTTTGTTATTATCCTTCAAAGGAGCAAGAAGACAAGGCTATGCTCCAGGAACAGGTGCAACACCTTCGTCAAGACAACCTTCGACTACATGAAGAGAGCCAGACAGCAGCCGCGCAACTGAGGAGATTTACTGAACTGTTTCTGAACACGATGGACAAGAAACCTTGAGCTGAAGTAGTCAATAACTTCCCCTTCTTGTGCTTTGCAAACTACATAACCCAAGGAAAATTAGTCCAGCATTCTGTAAAAAAAAAAAAAAGAAAAGATGTTAGAGGAGAAATTTCAGCATTTGAATGTGAATGTGTGCAGAGCTAATTTGCTAACACACTAAAAACTAAGTCAAGGTCGGTGGCAGGATGTGAGAATGTGAATGAGAAAAGGGAGAGTAAGAAATTAAATATGTGATAAGGGCTGGAAGGGAAAAATAAATAGTTTATGACCAGTCGAAGGGTACGAACACGTCGTGATCGTGAAAGTGAATGTAATGCAATAAGTCGTGATTTCTTTCTAAAACTCTTTGGTTCCTTGGGCATAACATCTTCAAAGCTACCGTCGTAACTCAAGTTCAATCCTGGCTTTGTGGCTGTCCACCCCCATCGTTTGTCGAAATGTAGACCAGCCAGATGCAACGTTCCTTAGTGTCCAAAGCTCCCCAAGACTTGGTGTGCTGTATACCTGTTTTGAAATGCGTTTTTGTAAGTAACCCATTGAAACAAATGTTGTAGCAATAATTTTGCTGATGTCGTAATCACAGAATTGTTCGATAAGATTAGCACTGAGTGTGATTTGGTTGTATTCAAAAACTTTTATGTAGAAAAAAAAAAAGTCTTTCGTGTGCCTGATGTTATTGGTGGTAAAAGGATTGTTCCTCCCAGTTGTTTTCGTTAAACCATTTAACTGTCCGAGTCCGTACAAAAATTCATGACCACTACTCTTGATCCTTAGGCTGTCAACTGGCTTTGTTACCCCCCCAAAAAAACAGACGTTAAACGGTTAAACTTGTGTGGATGGGCCAGTACACGCAGACTAGCACCTGTAAACCACTTAAAATAAAAAGCCAAATTCTGCTTGTTGGTGTAAAGTACCTCAGAAAAAGTGTCTTGTACCTTCGCCCTCTTATTTAAGCTTATTTAACCTAAGATTGTTATTTTAATGAGAGTATTTTCCTTTTCTGCACTAAAAAGAGTAATGGCTCCATGTGGCAGTACTTTGTATACTTGTGTACCATGTCAGCAGTACGGTGTATAGCTTGGCTGAGAGATAACTGTAAACATAAAATGGTTTATTTCTGGGAAGTTCAGATGTTTGGATGCTGCTAGAGGACAGGATGTTGTTTTTTATGGCCTTTTAAAGATGTTTTAATTTCTTTGTAAATTTATTTCGTTGAGGTTGGGATGAAAAGCTTACCTTTGTAAAATAAAGTTTAGGATGTCAATAAAGTATGACTTGTGTCCTTTTAATATGGTGTTTGTGCTGAATTTCTTTAACATTGCAATATACGGCGGAAAAAAATGCAAATGATAAAATGCCAATTATACATGCATAGTTAGAATTGCTAAATAAATAGGATCATCGTATTTAGCTTTTTTGTTTGTTGTTGATGGTTGTGTCCAATCAAATGGCAGTTCATAATAGTTATTTTAAAGTTTATATGAATATTAATAAATTAATTTTAATGTTTAATTTCAGGAAGACTTTTAATTTTGGTACTGTGTTGGGTCATGTCCAATGTAAAATCTGCAAATGTTAATTGTTTAAAATATATTAAGTCGTCATTTATTTTTTTAAATGAACTTGTGAACTCTGTATCTTTGCTTTTTAAGCCTGTGGATGATGGATCGAGATCAATACTGGCTTGTGTTATTGATCAGACACTTTGGAAGCTGGGTGCATGAGCAGCACCTCTGAATGACAAAGTGTGCCCATCTCTGGAGTTCTCCACAATGTCACTGGTAAGAAACACGGCCAAGAAGAACCAACCTATCCAACGCACTTCAGGAGTTGTGATGTTTTAAATCTATGGCTGTTGTGATGTTTTTGATAGATTGAGATGGATAAAAAACTGAGAAGATGGACGAACACACACACAGGGAGCTGAAATGTGCAATAGTCAATGACCCGTTTCAGGAGAGTGTTATTCGTGAAAACTCTCAAAAAAATCAATACATTTCTCCTTTCGCTGGTTGTGATTGAGGAGAACGGAAATGTCAGCACTGCCCTACATCTGTGAGGAACCAGTGGTAAAATGTCAACCTATAGGTGACCTAGCTGTGATGGATGGCATGGACCAAGGTGCCTTTGCTCCAGTGGGAACTGACAAGGTGAAAGTGTGGTGTACAATTGATGGGCATTCCAAGATCTAGCTGTATTTTATTTTACAGTATGTGCACTTTCATTGTACTTACAGTGTACTTACCAAGAAAGTACTGAATCATTTAAGGTAGCTACATGGGTTAAGATTAGGTTTAGGGATAGGTTCAGGACTAGTACCTAGTTGTTACCCACCTAGTTATTGTAATTACTACAATAAGTATATAGTATGTACATGCAAAACAAGACTGTAAATTAAAGTGCTACCCAAGATCCTTTGAACAAGATTGGTCTCTGTATCTTTGCATGAGCATAGAACAATAACTAAGGGTTAAACTGGGATTTCGGAGGTGGGGAAACCCTAAAAACTGAATGTTATCAATGAAAAAATGATTCAGATATGTAATGCGCCAGCGGAAAATCTCTGGAATTTTATTATTATTATTATTATTGCAGTTTTAAAAGGTTTGGTAATCATAATTGACATAAAACACTGAAATGATGCGATATACATATATAAATATGAGATACAATTATGACAAAGACCTAATTTTGGGGAAAAAAAAGTTTGACATATGACAAATAATTTAAGTTATGAAAAAAAGTAATTTATAGGAAGTAAATGTTCTGACAAAAACAAATTCAACATTATTTCAATTTTGACTTATCTCATAATTATGACTTAGTGTTATGTTTTTGACTTTTGTCATAATTGTCACTCATTTGCTTTTATATGATGACTTTTTATCTCATATTTTAGATTTTTTACAATATGTCATGATTTAGAATTTTCATCTCATAAATTACTTAGTATGTCATAATTTCGACTTTGTCATAATTATGATTTACCAAAGCATGATTTTTTTATTTATTATGTGGCAGAAATACACTTCCATATTAAGGAGCCACCAAGAGATGAAAGTTATTTACTTTTTTTATATATATTTGTCCTCTAAGAAGAATTGCAGCTACCAAAACAGGTGGAAGTTTTTATTGGAATTTGATTGGAGATACAAGTCAGAATCTTTTCTGAGACTTTTGCATTGCATTATGTTTTTTCATGCATATGAATTCCTGTTTTAACCATGTGTGGTTGAGCACACATACATGCATGTTACATTATAAACATCATTAAAAAGCCATGGTTCAGTTCTTGCCGCAGGGTTCAAGTGAAGGTCAGTGAATGTCAGCTGATGCACACCATTTATGTGTCATCGTTTTAATTTATTAGTGATGTCAGGCAAGCCATGATGTTCTTGTTGTGAAGATCTGGGGAAAATTGGAGTTGCAATTATTAAAGTATGCCTGAAAATCATAGATTGCTGCACAAATTGAAAAGATAAAAGCACAATAATCACACATTATTCTCAGACCACAAACATGTGGTTTTACTCACAATCAGTTTGTTTTACACTGAGTGTTTTGTAGTGTGGTGCTTTATAGTCCAGTACTTCTGTGGTATTCTTCACATAACTGTGCCACCAAGAAGGCTCAGCAAAAATGTTCAGGTCCAACCACAACTTTGAGGAAAACTGCTGAGTGAGTCAATCGCACTGCCTCTGGGAAAGAAATCAAACACTCCTGTGATTAGAAAGCTTGACTGCTTGGCATCAAGATAAATGACGGATGTGAATTCACAGATTGCAGTTATCCGCATGTGCCATAAGAAATGCTTTAGCTATAAATTTGATTCTAGTGCACATAGCAAAGCCATACCTTGTGTTACATATCATAGAACAACCACAACACTTGATTAGAGACTGAAAAACCACATTAAGCTGGAGAATCAGTGTCAAGCCTAATCAAATTCTGAATTGAATCCTTTGTATGTTTGGTACTGTAACCGTAACTGAAGTGCCCTAAATGGGTGCATATGCCTCTTTAGCCCCCTTGCTTGTTATTTCTCCTTTAGATTCAGTATGATGTACCTAGACTGTCAAATCTAACAGATAAATGAAGATAGGCTACACAGCCACACTTTACCTGAATCTGGAGTGCCTCTGGGCTCTGCTTTAGGTCCGCCCTACATTTGTCCCTAACAAGAATAG
The DNA here is from genome assembly GCF_965113295.1 of Leuciscus leuciscus. Lineage (NCBI taxonomy): Eukaryota > Metazoa > Chordata > Actinopteri > Cypriniformes > Leuciscidae > Leuciscus > Leuciscus leuciscus. Next base: position 8,878,417 of record NC_138747.1, on the reverse strand, counting down.
CAATAATGAACTAGGGCATCAAAGGCTACTTGTAAACCTTAACAAATTCTTTTGATCTATCTCCATTTGCTGTTCAATAATGAATACATGCTTTTCAAGCTATTCGTAGATGGTTTTAGGGGGAGCCTGAGGGGCTGAAATTGTTAAATAGGAAATAAAGTGACACACACTACATTTCCAAAAGTAGAAACCATTTCTACTTAACAGGATTGGCAATTGCAGCTACACACATTGCTAACATACATTAATAAAATTAAGCCATGCTATCTTCTTAGACAAACTTTGTAGTAAAATGCCAGCCCAGTGTGTCAGAACCTGACAAATATCCAAAGTCATGTTCCAGCATCTAGCAGAAAGCCTTCTCATTAGAATAAAAGCTGTTATAGCAGCAATAGGTATGGCTACATTCATATTAGTGTTCATGATTTTGAAATTAAACATTTAAAAAGCACAAATGGATTGAGGTGTCCACATAATTTGGAGTAGCTACCATATGATTGTCTGGGTTAATTAGAAGCCAGAATGACAAAACGTTGCACTACTGAACTGCAACTTCTCTATCGCCATCTGTGGTTGAAACATAAAATTGCAAGTTGCCTGCAAAATTGTTGTTTTTACATCAGTTGTACAAGGACGAATGACATATATATATATATATATATATATATATATATATATATATATATATATATATATATATATATTAACCTAATTTATGTCATGAGTCATCAGAACTAAGAAACCTCCAAATCTCTTTCTCTTTCTGGGGCACAGGAGCACGTAGGGAGAATTCAAATCTTGCCCAAGGCAGCTGAAGGTAACTTTGTTTGTCGTCTCCCGAGGGTGACCTGGTTGCCTTGCCAACAAAGCATGTAATTGGAAATGAAGCGGCCGCACTGCCAAGCCGTCTTTGCTGATCAACCATTGTGTGATGCCTCACACACACGCACACACATTTCGTTCAAAGCACAGTGACTGATGTGCAAAAGCTGACTGTTTGTAATGTACCAATAACACCCCCCACCCACCCCCTTTGCTTCCTCCATCTTGACATCATGAATGTTTAAAATCTTCCCAAAAGCACTTTATTTTGTATGTGGCTTAAGTGCACACCTATCTGTTTGAGTGGAGGATAAAACATGTCCGACAGGAAGTACAACACTGATTTCAGTTTTCAGAGTACAAAAGTGTGTTAAGGGTTACTCTGTAAGAGAAGCTGACTTGGTGACTTTTTTCCCATGAGGCAGCGCATGAGAAGCACTGATGCTGAAGCCCACAATCTTTTAGAACTCAGAAATGGCACTAAATAACCAGACACATCAGTTCCAAGAACTTTTCTATAGTTTTTTTTCCCTTCAAGTTATAAATCATGAAAATCCATTCGCTACAAGAAAATCCTTTTTATAGTTTTTGTTCTGCCTGGTTAATGCTTCTGAAACTCAAAAGTCCAAGTAATATACTGCAGTTTAGCGCAGCGTCACGATATACCTGCCTCATCCTTTAAGAGTTTATTCTGCAGCATTGTTGACTCTGAACTTTATATGTCAGTTTGAATATATCTGCAAATCAGAGCACACAGCAGCAAAGGTCATGGATGAACAAGATGAATCTTCCTCTAAGCTGTCTTGCTTTCTGGCATCAGTCTATCCATGCCATGTCTCCCCTGCTGAAAAATGCATACTGAAAATTAATCTTTTTGAAACAGTCTTATTGAAGTAAAAGTCCTCAATCACATATTCCTGTCCCAATGCATGCCAAAAGGCCCTCAAAAAAGAACAAAATGGAAAGAAGAGGTATTTTTCATCTAAGGCATTGTTCTGAATGAGTGAGTCTTTGCTTGGGGCAAGGTGATCTTCAGTATACTAGGAGAGATTTGAATGAAAGATACATGAACGCTTTTAACCAAGGTTGCTCAAGGAAAACACTATGTCCTTCCCGAGGATATTGGATTCAGTTCTGGGCGCGTTCGCGTGCATGTGAGGGCCTTCAGGGAATGTAACTGCATTTATGATTTGATTTTGCATAATCCCATATTGGGAATGGACAGTGGTGGACCAAGTATACAAATCCTATAGCTACTTGAGTTGAAGAAAGCTTGAAATGACTGATTTGCATATGAATGCACACAAATATCTATAGAACTATCGTTCATTGATTTATTTTTTATTCATTGCTATTTGCTATTCTACACTCTCTTGCTCAAAATACCTGTCATTATAATGAATTAATAATCAGTGCAATCGAGCTTAAGGATCATATTACTCCCGGTTGATTGATTCGTTAAAGAGACACGCTCCAAGTGGATCATTGAATCAGTGAGTCCTTAACTGCAGCAATTGCATCAGTGCAATGAACCGGTTCACTGAAAAGAATCGGCTCAATAAGAATGATAAGTTCAACTTGATGTTGCTATCCGGACTCAGAGCGTTTCTTGATTTTTTCACTTGAAAATTACATTTTTATTCAGACTAGACATATAGGGTGCTTGTCATTTCTTATTTGTGCATCTTCGTTTCCTTTACTTGCATCCTTTCCTCACGTCTCAGCTCCACCCTTCTTAGGATTCGAGGGAAGGATGTAAGGAAAGAAAATAAGGACGGAGGAATCGAAGGAAAGCTTATTTGTACTCGAGCGCATCAAATCGTCAACAGCTGAAGTGATCTACCCTTATGTTGTTCAATCTTGGTTAGCCTATTTAAAGGGTCATGAAACCCTAAACCAAATTTTCTGAGATTTTAACAGAGGTAACTTATGTGTGTTGAACACCATTGAAGACAATGTTAACATCTGTTAGATTTAATAGTAGGGGGGAAATGGTTACATTTTAGTTTTTTTCCGCTATTTTCATCTTCCGGGTTTAAAATCTTGTCCACGTCGCAGAGCACCATGGTACGTTGATGACTCATCGGTGTCTCATAATTATTCATGACTGAGTTTTCTTTTCCAATGAGAAGACACTTGCTCTTAATTATTCATGACACTACGTGGAACTTTCCAATGACAGACGTGTCAAACTGTGATATCGCGTAGTAGACGATGTGCAAAAGTTCCAGTGCATCTTTCCCCTCGATGCTGCCCGGGCTGGACTCTGACTGTGGGCGGTTGGTTGACCATCAACCACGGACACATCTAAACTATGTGTGTGTAGCAACCATTCAACTGGAGAATGGTGGACTTCGACCTTGCGAGTGATGCGGTCCCGAGGACTTTTCTATCGATTCAGAGGTGTGTGTGTGTCTAAAATGTAACCCTGACCGTTTTACTTGCCTTTTGTTAAATAAACACTCGTTATAAAAATTTAGATATTTCGATAATACCTCAATTGTATGGAACGTATGCTTAATTTGTGCAAATTTCTATGTCACTGACTGTCCATCTTTATTATGTGGGTTTAGGGGGCGCGTAGATCTAGGCTATGTACGGAACGTTTTTGTTTTGTTTTTGCGGAAAATTTATTATTTTCAAATATATGCATTTATAGTGTGTATATAAACAAATATATATTTTATAATGACATAATTATACGTATACATGTACATTTATATGTTTTAAATACAGTTATGATTACTGTAGGCTAATATATGTAGCAGTGCATTCAGTTACTTTTGAAAGGACAAAAATAAGGTGTCAGTGTATTTCATTAGACTTTAACTTTGTCAGCTATAAAAAAAATCTAGCATTTTCCTCACGTTTTACCACTGATTTTTAGTGACAGTCGATATGCATGGGCCACTGGCGATCGATGACAGTCGGCTTCACTCGTCTCTTTCGGCGGATCAGCAGAGGACCTGGATGACGCAGTTTCTGTGGCGGCATCTGAGTGTGAGGATTGGTCGGACTCAGCGGACCCCGCCCCTCCCTCTCAGGCTGAACGGATCGACACCAGAGCAAGTATTGATGCCGAGCTTCTCCGTGTTGTCACTCGCGCTGTCGACGAGCTGGGACTCGACTGGCTTTCCCCAGAAGAGCCCGCTAGAAGCCGCCTCGACGAATGGTTCCTGCCGGGGCGCCAACAGGCTCCTCGCCAGCGTACCGCTCCATTTTTTCACATCCAAGTGAACCCCCATCACAGGCCATTCTTGAGATTCGCCTTCGAGGGGCAGACATATCAATACACAGTCCTACCATTTGGACTGGCTCTAGCGCCTCGTACATTCACAAAGTGCATGGATGCGGCTCTCTCCCCCCTGAGACAGCGGGGAATGCGTATCCTGAACTACCTCGACGACTGGCTCATACTGACTCAGTCAGAGGCGGAGTCCCATACTCACAAAGCCTGGCTCCTTGGCCATCTAGAACGCCTTGGCCTCAGGGTAAAGTTATCCAAGAGTAAGCTGTCCCCCAGCCAACAGATCACATTCCTGGGAACAGTTCTCGACTCCGTTCATATGAGAGCATGGCCCACGCCGGGCCGGGCTCTATCAATCCAGCGGCTCGCCGCGTCGTTCAGAGTGGGCTGGAAGGACACCAGCTGGTACCAGCAGGGTGTGAGCATGGGTTTGGTTTCAGAGAGGAGGGTTATCTCAACAGACGCTTCCAACCTCGTTTAGGGAGCCCTGTACGAGGGCAGGCCTGCCTCCGGCCTCTGGTCAAGCTCGGAGAAACGCCTACACATCAACTGCCTCGAGATTAGAAAAGTTTCTCTAGCCCTAAAAACCTTCCTCCCACATCTGGCGGGACACCACGTCTTGGTCCGTACAGACAACATGGCTGTGGTGTCCTACATAAATCGCCAGGGCGGCCTCAGGTCTCGCAGCCTGTTCACCATAGCCAAACAGCTACTGTTATGGGCTCACGCCAATCTGCGCTCACTCAGGGCAGCTCACGTGCCGGTACACGATGAACATAGGAGCAAACATGCTATCTCGGGGCAACGTTCCCCCAGAGGAATGGTCTCTCCACCCCCGGACGGTTCTCTTGTTGTGGAAAGTCTTCGGCGAGGCAGAGGTGGACCAGCCTCCCCCTTTACGCGTTCCCTCCGGTCTCGATGCTCCCCCAGGTCATCAAACGGATCAGGAACACCAAGTGCGCAGTCCTCCTTGTAGCCCCCCTCTGGTGAACCCAGATTTGGTTCCCAGAGTTGATGCAGCTGTCCACGACAGCTCCGTGGCCGATCCCGCTGAGGAGCGACCTCCTCACGCAGGCGAACAGGACAATCTGGCACCCCCATCCCGACTTGTGGGCCCTTCATGCGTGGCCCCTCAACGGGTACCCCAGGACCTCCCAGAAGGTGTCCTAAATACCATAATGGAGGCTAGAGCTCCGTCCACTAGGCGCCTCTACCACCTCAAATGGTCAGTGTTCTCCAGCTGGTGTCTAGCTCGGAACCTCGACCCGTGTAACTGTGAAGTACCAATGGTACTTACGTTTCTCCAAGAGCTGTTGGACGCGGGGTGATCCCCCTCCACACTCAAAGTGTATGTGGCAGCTATTACAGCTTTTCACTTACCGGTGGCTGGCTCTTCTTTGGCTAAAAGCGACCTCATCGTTCGCTTCCTTAAAGGAGCCAGGAGACTTAACCTGCCTCGGCCACCTTCGGTGCCGGCCTGGGACCTATCCTTGGTTCTGCGGGCTCTTAAGGGACCTCCCTTCAAGCCACTTGAGTCGGCTGATCTGAAATCCCTCTCTCTTAAAACTGCTCTGCTGTTAGCACTAGCGTCAGTTAAAAGAGTTGGGGACTTGCAAGCACTCTCCACGGGCGCTTCATGTCTTGAGTTCGGGCCCAATGACTCCAAAGTCGTCCTTAAACCAAGACACGGATATGTACCCAAAGGTGCTCTCAACTCCGTTCAGAGCCCAGGTTATTTCCCTATCAGCTCTTCCCGTATCGGAAGAAGATAGTGATGCCCACACCCTCTGCCCCGTCAGAGCCCTGAGAATATATCTGGAGCGTTCTGCCTCTTTCAAACAGTCTGAACAGCTCTTTATCTGTTTCGGGGGCCGCACCAAAGGGCTGCCGGTCACGAAACTCACACTGTCGAGATGGATAGTGGATGCCATCTCTCTGGCCTACACCTCTATGGGTCTTCCGTGCCCCATAGGTGTAAGAGCTCACTCCACAAGAGGCATGGCTTCCTCTTGGGCATGGTCCAGTGGAGTCCCCATTGAAGACATTTGTGCGGCGGCCGGCTGGTCTGCTCCGTCCACATTTGCAAGGTTCTATAACCTAGAGGTTCCTGCCTTGTAGGCACCAGTTCTCTCCATCTAGGGCCCTGGCTCTTTCGACCCAGACCTATGTATGACCTAGGCCCCCCCTGCGGGTGCCTCTGTCACTGCATGAAAATTGGGATTTCCGACCCCGTAAACGGCCGTAAATCTCCCTAATTTTCGGCAGTTAACGACAATTTACAGCCTGTGAACGTCGCGTTCGTCTGTGCCGAATATTGTCGGAAACGAACCATGACGTATGCAGAGCGCTCGCGCCGGAGGTGTGAATGGCTCTAATTACCATATGAATAGCAGCTCCCGCCAGAGAAAGGCTTGAATTTCCTCACTCACTATTGGTTGAACCCACGTGGTTTAAACAAGAAAAATCACTCGTGATTGGTTGGCAGATCTGTTACTATTGGTCACCCTCGCTCATTATAAATTCAAAAAATTATAATATTCATATAAATGATACATAAATTATTTTTTTATATTCATAATATGCTATTCTGTGGTATATTCATGTCATTGTTAACCTATGGACTACACTATTATTACCATCAAGGACATGAATTTATAAAGGAAAGGAAAATTTGCCAGGGACATGCTGTTTATTCAAAGAAAGAGCTTTATTAGCACAAACACAAAACAATATACACCTATGTACAAAGCATAGATCATCTGCACACACAACAAATTGGAAGCTCAGTGTCTGTTTTCATCTTCGGAGCTGTAGGTGACTAGCGGCGTTCTCTCTGAATTCGATCCACTTTGAAAACGTCTGTGGTGCGTTGTCCTGTATTTAGGAGTCGCCTCTAATCTCGACTGCAGCGTAGCACAGAGCTCTGTGAGCTCCTGGCTGGTGGTTGAACTTCATCGGACATCAGATCTATGGTGGCGCACTTCCAAATGCCCACGTCATCCTCACCTAGCACACCGTCTCGCTTCTAGCAGCTGTAAAAACAACCAATACAGACAATCAGTACTGTGATGCACTGTGTATGGACACAAAACATCTATTAATGCACTTGAAAAATAGTCACATTGACTAAAAATCTTACCCTCTTTCTTCTCGCTCGACTCCGAGCTGAACTCTTCACAGCTTCGGCCTGCAGTGCCAGATCTGGTTGTTTGTACCTGAAGCTCCTGCGTACTGTCTCGTAGTACGTCTTACAGGCAGCTGGAAAACAATTAAATGAGAGTGATATGAATAAAAACAACGCAAGTCACAGTAAAATGAAACAAGGAGAAAATAGTCAAAGTTACTTATAATGTCGTCATGATCAGCGTCATGAAAATCTGGACTTGCAGACATAGCTCGGAGTAAATGTGAGGTTACGCCCTCGTTATGAGGCGAGGTTACTCTATGGAAACAAAATGTATGATTAAGATCGTAAACTATAACGGATCTATTTTCTTATACAAGAGAATGAAAGCATATTCTTTGAATCTTACCTTTAAAATGTTTGTAAGTTTTTATGAAAGTAAAAAAATAAAAGAATGTAAGATTCTTACATTTTTTTTACCTTGCTCCAGTTCGTAGCGCCCACAATTTGTCTCAGAGTTGAGAAGATGGCATACTGCTTCCTGTAAATTACATGATTATTTACAATTATTAAACAAATAATAGCCATCACTCCCATGACCTCTTGCTTTATGATGAAATCATGAAAAACTGAATATTCTTACATTTCACAAGGCCTGACAAAATACAAAAGTGACCGATGAGATGAATACTTACTGGGTGTCAACAGGTCTTTGCTCAGAGGTGCGCTAGCATTTTAAGGGCGAAAAAAACAAAGAATATTCAAAAATGTACAATTATTGAAATCAAACAAAAAGGTAAGAATTGCCACACTCTGCTCTTCTAAGCAAGACTGTCTGAAACATGTCATTAAGCCAATAAAATAAACTGTTACCAAACTTGATTCTCAAGCAGTAAGTAAAGACCAATTTATAGTTATGCGTCGACCTCCCGCTGTAGCTACAGAGTAGGCTGTGTACATAGCGTACCCTTTAGCACACCCTGACGTGCACCTCTCCCAAAATGTAACAATGCGTCAATTTTACGTGGACGGAAGCGCTGTGATTGGTCTAGAACGCCTCCCTCGGGTTTCACAGGCTTCTTTCTGCATGTGTAATTGTGCGTCAACAGGGACAACAATGCAGAAGTATAAATGAAACAGTGTAGCCTATAGCGTAGAGGCTCGGGCTTCGGTCTGACGCAAAAGTATAAATCAGCCTTAAAGGATTAGTTCACCTCAAAATGAACATTTCCTGATAATTTACTCACACTGAGTGACAAGATATCCATGTCTGTCTTTCCTCAGTGGAAAAGAAATTAAGTTTAAGGAAAACATTTCCATATTTTTAATGGCATATACTTTAATGGCAACCAAAGATCTCAATGTTCCAAGACGGTTCAAATGTCCGTCTCAATGCAGCTTCAGAGTCTCTACACAATCCCAGTCGAGAAATCAGGTTCTTATCTAGCAAAACCATCTGTCATTTTCTAAAATTATATATACACATTTATGTATTTTTTAAACAATTGTTTGTCTTGTGCTAGTCTCCTGGCATTACAGACATTTGAACCTTCTTTGAACATTGGGATTGTTGGTTGCCATTAAAGTCCAATCTCTGTAGAAAAATACTGAAATGTTAATCCTCAAAACTAAATTTATTTTCCACTGAAAAAAGAAATAAAGGTTGGGGCAACAGATAAAGTGAATACTCACTGGAAATGTCCTTGCGCTGAAATCTGGCTGCACATTTCTCCGGGTCAGAGAAGGCTTCCACAAGACATTCAAAGTAGGGATGGGGCCGATCCGATCCAGTATCGGTATCGGGACCGATACCAGCGTAATTCACGTATCGGATTTTCCCGATCCAACCTGCGGAGATATCCGATATCCTTGAGTCATGTCTGCGCTTTAACGTTGTCTGCTGAAATGACTCCAAAAGTGATTCCCGCCGGCTAGTCTGCTAGCTGGCTGCAAACTGCGGAATGGATTTCCTGAACGGAGGCGCGGCTCAATGAGACACAGAGTTATGAGACACGCCACCGCTCAGGAAATCCATTCCGCAGTTTGCGGCCGCTGTGTGGAAATTCTTCACACTGGAAACACCGCAGAGCAAGACAGCAAAATGCAATGTTTGCAAAGCCGTAATTCAGAGCTCGTTGAAGCTCCCTCGCGTCGTACAACACAACGAATGCAATCAAACATTTAAAAAAGCACCACGTTACTGTGCGTTCACACCAAACGCGAATAGCGCGTCAAATTCGCGTCTGCCGCGTCTAGTTGGACGCTTGAATATTTTGAATCCATTCGCGCGCCCAGAGCGAAATTGACGCTCGTAAAAAGCAAAAGTTTGAAGCGAAATTGACGCGCGTCTGAGGCGAAATCCGCTTGTCTGTTTGCACATGGCTGATGTTGATCGAGCATTCATCGAGAAAGTTACAGCATCGGAGCGAGGATCACCCTTTAGATAGTGTGTGTGTGTGTAAGATGTTTACACTTGCACTTTTCTTATATTTCAAGACTCAAGTATTTGACATTTTGGGAATGTAATAAATATTGACATGACCTACAGTTGCATATTTGTTTTCAGAATGGGATTTTTCCTGTTAACAGGATTTACTGTTTTTCTGACTTCCTTTTCTGACCTTATACTTACCATACATGCATAAATATGTAGGCCTACATATCATACTTGCCTGTTGAGAGGAGTTTATTTCAGCATCATATAAAATAAACAATAATGATAATAATAATATTAAAGCAAACACAGCTCTGGTATCGGAATAGTATCGGTATCGGCCGATATCCAAATTCAGGTATCGGGATCGGATCGGAAGTGAAAAAATGTGGATCGGTGCATCCCTAATTCAAAGTTTGACTTAAGAGTCTGAAACACATGAGTCAGCCAGTAAGTACGGTCATGTTGCCTATACTAAATTAATAATGAAATACTGGAGTCATTACTACGCTTAATTAAGAGTGAGAAGAACCTACTCATCTTGAATGGACAAAAAAAACTAATGTTTTTGTCTCATCTTTCCATAGAACATTTGAAAAGTAACTGAAACTACTGGAACTTCAGACGGGCAGAGGGACGACCAGACTCTGACCATAGAACGCTGCCCGTTTGAAGGTCCAGTAGTGTCAGTTACTTTTCAAATGTTCTATGGAAAGATGAGACAAAAACATTCGCTTTTTTTGTCCATTCAAGATGAGTAGGTTCTCACTCTTAATTAAGCGGCTTAAATAACTCTGACCAGCACTGTATATATTTAAAATAGATTATTCACAAGCAGTAAAAAACGACTTGTCTTGAATGGAGTGTGACTTTGTGCAGAGCACTGTTTTGTGCAGGGGGAAAAGTACTTACCAGGAGTGGACATTTCACTGCCAGGACGCTCCACTTGGCTAGACATGGCACAATCTTTATTAGATAAAACACATGAATAAGCCTGTGACTTATGTTGTACACAACACAATATTATGTTTAAGTTGTCATCAGTACTCACCAGTTTTGTGCAACATGCTGGTGTCCTCAATGGGCTGCAGCTTCCTTCGTACATTATTGAAGGGGGTAACGTTATATCTTGACGCTTATACAGAGGTAATGTAAAATAAAATATATAAAGTTAAAGAATTAAATTTTTAAACTGCAATTATAAATGAAGAGAAAACGATTACCCCTGATATTCTCATCCGAATCCAATAATACTGCAAAATGTTTGTATAAAATTTCAGGCCCAATTTGTATCAACCGATTTTATATTTCATCTAATCACCTCATCGTCCTTCTCCTCTGCCTGGTAACGTTAACGTTGTTACGTTAGGTGTCACATTCACGACGCACATTTATAAATTAGACAATTCACCTTTAAACCCACCTTGCATCATCTGTGAACCCCGTAGCAAGCTGCTATATGGACAAGCTAACTTAGTTAGCAAAGAGCTAAGTTAGCCAGTCAGACTCAGAACTCTATGCCATGCTGCTATCGGTTTACGTGCAGTTTAGTATCCCAAATTGACATAATCTCTCGTGTACAGCTAAAATAACATGGACACTGAACATGAACCATGAGCAGCAAGCTAACTTTAAAAAAAAAAAAAAAAGCGCCAAAAGCTAACGAGAAGTTGTTTACACAGAGAGTGCGCGCGCGCGACCGGCTCTCTCTCTCTCTCTCTCTGGTCGTTCTTTTAGTTAAAACATGCGCCCCGTCACAAACGCAGCCGTTCATCTACATTACTCACCGATCAAATAAGACTTTGGCAGGCGCTAAAACAAGTTCAATGCAGGAAAATTCATGCGTGAGTTTCCATTAGACTCGCACGGTAGCCAGGCAAATGGCGAGCTCAGCTGTTGTTGACGCTGTGTGTGCTTCAAGATTATGACGCAAGTGCTAAGATTCTGATTGGCCAAGAGAAAAAGTGCTAAGATTCCGATTGGCCCAGAGAAATGTAAATTATAAGATTTATCCAATAATGTTTCTCAATTCTAGCCTGCATGGCAGTTTACTGTGAGAATACAGGAATATATAATTGTTTGTGTTTTGTTAGCTTAAGTTTCAGTGTGGATTGTTTGTGTAACCTTTAGACATTAATGAAGATAATTTAATATTTTGTCTAAATCATGCAGAAAACCATCTATCTTTGGATAAAAGCGTCTGACAAATGGATAAATGTAAAATAATATATATTGCCACTGTACACTGTAAGTCCAGATGTTCCTTCATGAACAACAGCCTTTTAAAGTGGATTTTAATGTGGTTATTCAATTTGTCCCATTTTGTCTGTTTAATAATACTGCTATCACAAAAAGGGCAGTAAAAATTTCTGCAACATGTTGTGCATTGCTCCAAAAGTGGTAGCGCTATTCAAACTCCACTGGCTACCTGTCACATTCAGGATTGATTTTAAAATGTTACTATTTGTGTATAAAGCTCTTAAACCGGCCCCCCAATATCTGACCAATCTCCTCTGCCTGTACACTCCATCTCGTACTTTGAGATCCAGTGATCACTGTCTTCTTATCGTGCCCAGATCCAGACTTAAAAAACGAGGCGACTGCACTTTTGCGACTGCAGGCCCAAAACTTTGGAACAGTCTACCCCTCTATATCAGACTAGCTCCCTCAATTTCCATCTTCAAAACATCCTTGAAAACTTATTTATTTTCTCTTGCTTTTAATACCCCTTGACTATGATACAACTATTGCCTTTTTTTTATTTTAGTATTTTTTTTATTTTTTATTGTCCTGTTTCTGCCCTGCATTTTATCTATTGCCCTGTACAGCACTTTGGTCAGCCTTGGCTGTTTTTAATTGTGCGTTATAAATAAATATTGTATTGTATTGTATTTTTTTTAGAATTAAGTTAATACCTTTTAGTCACCTGGGATAAAACTCCCCCTGCTACCCTCATTTGCATTTGTAAAGCTCACAGCAGTCTCATTTACATGTTAAAGCATTAGAGGGAGGGGGGTCACGGGGCAAGCAAGTCCCACGTCAATTTCCGACAATTTCCGACAGTTTGGAGTGTTGCCTGTAAATTGCCGTTTGCAGTCGTAAACCTGAACTTCCACGACAATCTACAGCGCCGGTAACTGTCGAAAATCCCACTTTTCATGCAGTGTGTACTCTCTGTGTGTAGTGTATATCATTCTAAGGCCCGACATTCTGGACTATGATGATTCAGACTACTCTGTTATAAGTCTCGGGGCTCCCCGGACACCTTCAGAGTAGCCACTGGCGAATAGCACGGCGTTTTAAAATGGGTTCCCATAGCGTTTGCAACACAGTACGAGAGAACCGTTCTCGTAAGGGAACGTATTTGGTTACTTACGCAACCTCGGTTCCCTTAGAGATAAGGGAACGAGTACTGCGTTGCCTGCCGTGCTATTTCGCTCATATCAGGTGCTTCGCTTCAGTCGATTTAAACCTGTCATATGGCGAGTTTTCTCTGAATTTATACCCTTCAGCCACGCCTATTTTGCCGCGCTCGAGGCTGGCAAGGCGCCAAGCGCTCCGATTGGACCGGACGCCTCTGCTGACTCGCCATAGGTTCGTGCAGTTGCCGCAGCACAGCCAATCAGCTCGCTCAGACGAGCTATGATGCTCTCGCTGTGCAGCTGCAATGCATTTTAAAATAAAGGCTTCAATATTCTCGAGAAAAGGAGTTTCCCATAGCGTTTGCAATGCAGTACTCGTTCCCTTATCTCTAACCAAGTACGTTACCCATATTCTTCGAAATATCTTATTTTGTGTTCAGCATAAGAAAGAAATTCATACAGGTTTGGAATAACTTGAGGGTGAGTAAATGATAATAGAATTTTCATTTTTAGGTGAACTATCCTTTTAAGAAATTGTCAGCCTATACAAGTGTCAAAGAAGCCAGAGCAACTTGTATAATTTATGGATCTGACAAGACCTGTCAGGTCTAAAATATAAGTACTCACAATAGGCCATTACAATGAAGATGTATCGAATTTTGTTAATTTTGAACAAAGCTACAAAGTAGGCCTTACCACATTGCTGTTATGATCTTAAAATATAACAGAAGCCAGAGTAGAACATTCCAATTGAATCTTTACAGATCTCAGACTGCCTGTCTCGGAATGCCATCCATTTAGGGAAACATTGCGTCGCTCCTGCTCGAGGTTGCCATGGCATTTACATTTAGTGGTATCTTCTCTCTTCATTCCCTGTCTCTTTATTGTAAAGGGCGACTTTCCATCCGCCCAGTGGGACACAGGATTTAATTGCTTCCTACTTGGATGCTCCAGTCCTGTATTCTGTTTTGTGTGGTTGTCACAGGCCGGTTTCGCCAGTGGTGAGAACATTTATCAAGAGCATTTATTTATATTGTTTACACAGGGCGGCCCACTGTGCACATTCTGAGGCACATTTGGACTCTCCAGCTGAGACCCATGAAAAATTTGCATTTGTGTTTTGTTAATGCCTCACACAGAGTTTTGTGAAAAGCTTTAGGCAGTTCCTCCCCCTTCAATAGGGAGCTCTCCCTTGGCCAGCTTTGTGATAAGGCAAACGGCAGACATTTGCATAAAGGGGAATTTACATAGGCAAACTGTACTGTCTGACTTGGAGAACCTTAACCAAACGGTGGCACAATATTACTCTTCTTCACGTGAATAGAGCGATGACATCACACTAAAGTCTGTTTCCATTTCACAACAACGGGAAAAACAAGAGGAACGAGCCACAAAAGGAAAACCGTTGGCAGCGCGAGGGTGGCCACTGTTGTGGGGTATCCGAGCATGACTATTCCAGATAAGAGGCAAATACAACAGCGTTAGTGGACAGAGACATATAGACAGATCATATGGATGTTCCCATTACTGATGTCATGTCGTCGTGCGGCGGCAGTCACTTGGATCCCACTGATTTACAGGTTCAGGCACAAACAGAAGCCAAAGCTTTACACGAGAGCGATGAGGCTGACAGCCGCTAACACAGACACAGCGTGGTGTTGCCGGAGGGTGAATAACAGTCGCTCATTGGGTCTCAGTATGGGAACAAAATTCAGCAGAGGAGCAGCACAGATAGAGATGTTGACAGGCTCAAAGACACGTCTTATCAAAATGGCCCGTGAAGAACCATAATTTGTCCCACGGGTACGGAGAAACCCTATAGAATTCATTTAGCATTGCTTTCCACTATGCAGAACGTTTGATCCCTGCCATCAATATAGTAGAATTACAATTTTAAAGATGGACTTATTTTAATTTATCACAATTAACATTGCGTGAATTTGAAATAATTTCTTTGGTTTGAGAGGTTGTTGCCATTTTTGGCCCCATTTCTTTACTTCTAACATGAAAAAAAAAATCAATTTCACTTTCCAGTATTCTGTAAAATCCCTAAAAGAATATTCCTTTATGACATCATCCTCCTGAAAGTGACATCATGCAGTATTTGGTGATAAAAACAACAGCAGAAACTTCAGCAAGTGTTAGTAATGAATTTGATGAATTCTGTGATATTTTGATGTTTAGTTGATTTGTCACTTTTACTACATCATGTTCGATAAAATGACATTTCAACCAAATTAATATATATCGAAAATATCAAAACTGCTTTCAAGTAGTCACTTTCATGCAAGCTAACTCTCGATACTTCACTGAGCAATAACTTTAGCTCTTTGTTTCCTTCCTTTTATGATCCTTCTTGATAATTCTCTTATCATTGTGTAAATAATAAAATTCCTTTTTGGAAATGTGTTGATAAATCATAACATGGGCATATTTATCTAAAAAAGCTACTGCATAACAGGAATGTCCCACTTCCAATATCTGTTCCAGTAATGCACAGAATCTGCATTCTTTTCCACACATTTTCCTTTCTGATGAAGGAAATGTTTAGTAAAAAATGTGCAAGAGGGATGTGTAGAACTTTGTAGATGATTGAATTCTGTTTGAAATCTGCTGAGCTTCTTGCGGGCTCTGGTTTCGTTAAGACCTGCTCATCAGTCCATGGTTTTGCAGCACATACAAATCAGGTCATGAAGTACTGTACATCTTAAGGAAAAATGCTTTTCCTTCTCTAAATGCAGTGACTCGCATATATAGGCATGCTGAAATCGGTGCAATACACTTCCCTAATAAAGTGAGTCAGGAGAGGCAGGTGGTGTATCTACATACTGGCATTAATGTTTCATGAACAGGGCCTGGGGAAAGGGCAAAGATATATTTCCATAAGCTTTTCAGAACTATCATCTCAGCGTGTTGTTCCTCTGAGACTGTTTTCCTTTTTTAGAAGTTGCTATTACTCATCTGCTGAGACAAACTCCTTTGAAATTCATTTCATTTCATTTATGTTTCATTCAGTTCCAGTTTAATACACAGGCATAGAATTCCATCTGCGTTATCGCCTGCATGCCATCCCATTACAGAAGAGGGACAGACATTTTTTTTGGAGATAGATACAGGCGAACATGTGGTTACCCGAAGCGAAGAATGAAGTGTTCAAAATGCAAATTGCCGTCCAGCAGGTTCCAAAGGCACTAGCTTCCTTAAACAGCAGATTCGGGATAAAGAGAGAGAGAGGGGGGGTAACAATTCGGCAAGTAAAGACATCTCCGAACAGGTTATTGATAGTGTCAGAGTGACCCCTTCTGGCATGGAGGCTATTAGTTGAACATGAAGTCCCCGGGGTAAACGTTCCACCTTGGGAGCTTAGCTCAGCATGAGGCTGGGCACACACAAACATGCATTATATGTGCTTTTACTGCTCTAATCCATTTCACTGTATGTTACAGAAGGATGGGAACCAAAGGTTGCTGATCATTAGCAGATGGTGCTAATTCAGCTCTCTCGGGCATGTGGGTCATACATGGAGGAGGCGGCTGGGTGTTCTTGCAACGCAGGCTGTTTTCCGGAAGATATATTCATTATCCGAGACAGGTTTATTTTTTTATTCCACTTTTTAAACGGGATACATGGGGCAACTAAAACGGGAAAAAACTTTTATTTTGATATCATCGATTGTTTATATATTGCTTTAAATATGTTAGATATATTCATATATTAAACAATATTTTCATAAAATATATTGTTTATATCAACCTAATTCATATACACTCTAAACAAAAATGGTGCTAAATAGCACTAAAAGTGGTTCATTGGCTTGTAATCATAGGGGAACCACTTTAAGTGCCATATAGCACCTACCTTTGTCAAATGGTGCTATGTAGAACCATAAGAGGTGCCATATAGCACCTTAACCACCCCAAAGAACCGCTAAAGAACCGCTGAAGAACCAAACTGGGCTTAACAGGTTCTTTAAATGGTAGTGGTGCTATATAGCACCTTAACCACCGCAAAGAACCCCTGAAGAACCGCTGAAGAACCATTTTTTTTTTAGTCTGTATATTTTTATTATTTCACACATTTTAATTATATAAAAAGTATATATATGATGTGGAAAATATATTTCAATGCTATTCTATATTATATTATATTATATTATTTTATATTATATTATACATCTTGAAAGTTACACATGCATTTCATGGCAAATTAATTAATATGTTTTTTCCTAAATAAATAACTTCTACATAATCATCTTCCACATCAAAGAGAGCTCCATGAAGTGGACCCCATATTCTCATGTAACAGTAGAAGGGAAAGAGCCATCTCTGTGTATGTGCACACATCTCTTCCATCCTTCTCTGTAAGTAGGTCAGGAGCGTTTCTCCAGTTCTCAGACAGCCTCTGACACACTTTTCTTGGGCATTTAGTTCATATCTTTTCTTAAGTGCTTTTGTGTGGTGATGGTCTCCGGAGATTTGTTCTCCTCCTGTTTCCTTCCCAGCCACAGACTGCTATAGGTTACCCTCGGTCTACTTGTTAAACACCCACATCTGTGTCCATTAAGGCATGTTTCAGTGCCACAATGACACTATCCTTTGACTTTTCTTTGCAGATATCTATAGCAATATCAAGCCATAATTAAGTATTTCTGAGAGCCATGTGATGAATATCCTACATTTGATACAGTGTGACAACTGAATTTATAAAAATACTAATATGCAGTCTTAAATATTATGCGTAACAATTAATTATAACATAATTATCAAAATGATTTTACCTGCAGTATCACTCTGCAGGACATTTCAACTTCCCAAGAGTATTTCATGTCCCATAAACACCATATGGCAAGAAAAAATGCTTTGCAGGTCCTTTGGGGCTTGTATTACATGCACCGTATTATAAATCTAGAAATCAATTTGAAACACAATACACAGAAATCAATCCACAGTTTCCCTCCTCTAATACATAATGCAGTCAGGTCAGAGAAACATGTTTTATATTTCATATGGAAGATTGCGACTAGAGCACATGATTATAAAATTTATAAAGAGACTGAACATTCTCAGAAAAGATGATTATTTGATGTACTTATCTTTTTATATTCACGTGTATAATAAACAAGCCTGCTGCCAGCCAAATCATCTGGTCACACAGATGCCCCTACACCTGATCTATGGCTGTAATGTCACAATCATGAGAGAGACGCTGATGCCCTTGATGATATTCACAAAGCCTTACATGTGTGTGGCTTCTAGTTTTGAAAGTGTTTTCTGAAGTGTTAGAAAACTACT
The DNA here is from genome assembly GCF_965113295.1 of Leuciscus leuciscus. Lineage (NCBI taxonomy): Eukaryota > Metazoa > Chordata > Actinopteri > Cypriniformes > Leuciscidae > Leuciscus > Leuciscus leuciscus. The sequence goes on along the minus strand of NC_138747.1, from coordinate 8,860,137 downwards.
CATCTTAAATTCCTTATCCCGGCGGGCCTCGAAACCATCTGTGATTTCAGTCCCTTCCTGTCCCTCTTTCTTCTCCTCCCTCTCTCCCACTCATTTACTCTGTCCGTATCTCTGTCCCTTTGAGAGCGCGAGACATCTGGAGTTGTGCTCCTGTCTTGTTGTGCTCTAATAGAACAGGCTGTTTAGGACTCCGTTCTCCTGCCTGAGTTTCATTCTCCTGAATGCGATTAATAGATCTCGCTGAAGAGCCGTGTTCAAACAGCTCTTTACATGGCTCCTTCTGTTTCAGTCTTCTTCATAATAACATCTGTGCATTTTACACAGTGTTTATAAATATTTCATATAGAGATGCACTGGTCGACGGAACACCAATCTCTATTCTGGACTTTTCCTAAAATGTAATTTGTGTGGAAATAAAATAAAGTCTGTAAGCAGGAGGTTAACACAAGCCAGAAACAGGACACGCAGAAGATGACGGACACAAAGAGGAGAACAGAGATGCGCCAGCAGAGAAAATACTACAAAATAAATCGGCAGCCGGTTTTGGAATCGGCCACTTTACTTGTAAAAATTGGAATCGGACATTAAAAAAAATGGAAAAAATCCTACAAAATAGGAAAAATTAGCATGCGTAATTAAACATCCAATTTGTTTGATATCAATAAATGTTATAATCTCTCATACATCAATATGCAACCTTAGAAAAACCCTCAAATAAAGAAAATAAAGGAATTCAAAGACATATTTTTGTGGCGGATAAAAGCATTGAAAAAACTTGACTAAAAGTGGCTTTAAATATCAATAATATTGTTTGTTTTATTATTTGAGACATTTTGCTCAGTCCCATATGAATACATTTTTTGTGTATTATTTGTGAAAACATCTTCCATATTTTAAGTGCTACTCATATATATTACACATTAATGCGTTTGAATTTCACATGAATGGCCTTCAACGTTTCACAATGATGGGCTTTTAACTATCTTCTTAAATCCCTGAGTCTTGGCCATGTGCATAAACTGACGTAAAGCAGTTTTGGATAATATTTCATCTTTGTGTATCTCTGTATTGGCAAGTTTTTTCCCCCCAACATTAAGTGTCATCAGCCATCATCTGTTAGTTTGAGCCGGGGGTAAAGGCCATCTGGTAATTTCCCTCTCGGTTCAAGGGTCATCTGCATTTGTTTCCTCTGAACATTTTGTGATCTTAATGAACTCATTCTTCTCGTTTTTCACTACCTCAGCTTTCTTTGAGTTCAATAAATCCGTTGTGCAGTGAGTCGGTGAAATGCACTATGGTAATGATCTCCGTTTGAAAATCACATCTGCATGTGTATGCGTGTATGTGTGTGTGTGTGTGCACACTTGAGCCGAGGCTGTTCCAGAAATTCATTTATCCCCATCACCATGAGAGTGCGGATAAGGTGATGGTGGCTAGTTTGAAGAAAACTCCCTTGAAAATCTTTAAGCCCCTTTTCAAAGGATTACCCACGGTGGCATCGAACACTCGACAATGCATGTGGAGGAACTGAGGGACTAGCCGTAAGTTTAATTAGGAACATAGAGGGAGGTCGCTGGGCTATCTGCCGAAAAAAATGAACACATTTTAGTCCCGGTCCTCACACAGGCACTCTACTGTCAGGATGCAGGGACTTCAAAGCGAACAGCTGTGCGGGTGGTTTCAGGAGAGCCGTTTACAGACAGAACATGCTGGAAGCTCGGACAGACCTTTCTGTGGGTCCTGTGCACCAAATATAATGTCACAGGGAACATAATTGGCAACATGCACACAGATTTTTTGGGGGGGATATAACAAACGCATTTAAATGCTGGAGTAAATCCCCCGAATCAAGGGGATCAACCCCTGGGGATATTCATTTTTATATATATATATAAAAAAAATCTTTAGTGTTGTTAAATTATCAGTGTTTTTTTTTGTTTTTTGTTTTATTTCCTGAAAAACTGCTTTGATTTGCACCTCCCCTGACAGGTGTAGGTGTTCCCACAGTGGGTGTAGCCTATCATACAAATATTTCTCCCTGAGAAACTTTGCATCCGCACGCAAAGAACTTGAAATTTTTGCAAGCGAACGCAAAGTTTCTTGGGAGAAACATCGACATAATTTTCATATGAGTTTCTCGGGAGAAACATTGACATTAATTTCTCATGAGTTTCTCGGGAGAAACATTGACATCATTTTCATATAAGTTTCTCGGCATAATGTTCTTCCCCCATCATCATGTCCCTTTAGGGGCACCAAAATCAGAGAACTGTGAACATGCGAATGTTTTGTTAAATGATTGAAATATTACTTACAATCTCAGGGGGTGTTTGAAATAAATATTTTAGGTTAAAGGGGTTCGGCTGACAAAAAAACGTTTGGCAAGTTTGAAATTCTGCACGAGTTGCGATGATTGACAATGGCAACCATAGCAATGTCAGGTGTCTCGTGGCTGTGAACAAGTTGTTCACACTTTTGGTATCCGCTAATTTTGGCCAACATAAAATTTGTGACCAAAAATGCATTGTGCTTGGCAGTTTTAGATAAAACACAATTGACAGGCATATTGTTTTGTTTATGCTTGCAAAGCTTTTACTCAAAGTTCATTCTCTGCCATGTCTATTTATTATAAGCATCTTTGGGCTTGTTTATAAAGTCGCTTATAAATAGGTTGCGATTTTTTTGTAGTCATTTACAGAGTGCAGTCACATATTTGGGTTGTTGAGACTTATTTTTTGTTAGGCGAGTTTTATTTTGGGCTTGTTTTGTCAAACCAAGTTACGTAATATTAGGGAGCAAAAGTGCATTATGTCTGGCAAAATTTAAATAAACCACAACAAGCAGACAGCATTGTTTTGCTTGTGCTTGTAAAGCTGCTTATAAATAAATTGCGCTCTCTTTGAGGGTTGCCATGTCTGTTTATTATAAGCGTCTTCACTTAGGCTATAAATAGTTTGCTATTTAATTTTTTCTTTGTTGATGTAACCGGTCCTACTCGTCCCGGAGCGGGATTTGAACCAGGTTCTCTGGCATGGGAGGCGGGTGCGCTAACAAGGACGCTGAAAACCGCAGCTGCTAACGCACCTCTTGAGGCCAAGGGAGTGAGGTTAACTTGAACAGCTCTTACTGGCCAACGTCTGTTACACTCACCCCCCTATACCTCACTCCCATCCGGGTCACGGCACCAAATGTAACCGGTCCAACTCGACCCGGTCCGAGCAGGATTTGAACTGGGGTCTCCGGCGTGGGAGCTGGGTGCGCTAACAAGGATGCTGAAGACCGCAGCCTCTATCATCAGTCGCTAGCGCGCCTCTTGAGGCCAGGGGAGGTTTACACGCACAGCTCTTAATGGCTTATGTCCGTTACACTCACCCCCCACTAAAACGTATTCCCATCCGGGTCACGGCACCAAATGCAACCGGTCCAACTCGACCTGCTCCGAGCGGGATTTGAACCAGGGTCTCTGCTCTTACTGGCCTACATCCGTTACAAAGGCAGAAGGGCTGGTTAGCATAATTAACAGGTTAAATGACAAATTTAGAGCTAGACAAATTTAGCAGTAGTGTAATGTACACGTGACCAATGATTCTTAGCATCAGTGGGATTAATCTTATTAGCTGATAATCAGTAAGGTACAAGGAACAATTTGGTCATTTCAACAAACAAAATTGAAGTCCTTTGATATTTAGAATCTAGTAAGCAAGCTTTATGGCAATAACGTTTGATCAAGTTTCACAAATTTCTCCTTAAGGGGTTTATTCAAATTTTCTAGTCACTGTAATCTTGCTTGTTTTATAACACAAGAAGCTTGGCTTTATAGCATCATTTGCAGTGGGTTGATCTCCTGAGGTGCCAAGCAGAATGTTTAATAATTACCTATGAAATCGTGTCCCTGGTGCTCTAGGAGAAATAGACTGATTGTTTTTTGAAGAAAAAAAAAAACCAAAAAAAAAAACCTGGGGCATCAATATCAACAGGAAGCAGAAATTGGTTATTACATTTTAAGCTCTCATAATTTGAATGTCAGGCAGTCTTGTATAAACAAACACGCATACACACACAAACTACATCAACAACAACTTTTTATAAACTTGCCACTATTGATTCCTCTTCTATGAAACCATTAATGTCAGAGAGAAAATAGACCTTGCACGCTCACATCTATTCATCTCAGTGATTACCGGTGTGAATACTGGCTTATATTTGGATTGGTTGGAAATTGACATTTATTATTTTTGATGACAAAATGCACAGGCGGCAGACTCCATCATTGTCATCTTCCTTTACCGCTGAGAGTAACAGGCATTTCAGACTCTGAGGAATCTCTGCCTCTCAAATCAGGGTTTATTATTGAGCGCTTTTCTGTAAATTGTAGTCCACCGTCTCTCAGGATGAATGTGCTGAGGTAGAGCGCGGAGTAATTTGTAGATGTGCTGAATTCAAGGTCATGTTTTTGATTCCAGATATGCTGAACAATCACGGATTTTGCACCGCTAGTGAAACGGGAGCCTGGGGCCTTTACAGATCTACTGTAAGAAACATCATCCCTACAATAAATGATGCTAAAAAATAACCAAAGGTTTACTTGATGATGTAGTTTTTTGGTTTACTTCCATTTCTGAAGTTCTAATAACTTATACCTTTCAGGAACACACTCAAAATCGGACTTTTACGCCCTGCTTAATTTACTTAAAATAATAATGCACATGAAGCTAATGCACAAAAATACAGAATTTGTCACAACTTTTGACATTATGTGCAATCCATTAGAATTTTCTGAAACCATCTGTGTTGGAGTCAGCATAGAAAACTGGTCTGGAAATGTCTAAATCCCAGCATGCTTTGGCCTGGATTTGGAGAGTAAGTGTTTTTTTAAGCACGGTGATCTTAGTGTTTCATGTTCTGTTATTTGGGGATTTACAAGAGTTTTTGTGACTTTTGTGCTGCAGAGTGCTGCTTATGCTTGGGTTGAGGATGGCTAATTTACATAAATAATAGATATTTCCATTTAAAAGGCATATGTATTACCAATGTCTTACAATGACTGGCCTCTGCTTCCTGCTGACTTCATTTATTATACATGCATGGTAAAAAAAATAATGTTTAGCATGTTTTAACTCGTTAGTGTGCAACTACAAGAGATTCAGTTCAGTTGGTTATTGCAATTACTTTAGTGATTTAGCTAAGCTTCAGCCATACATGGTTAATTGGAATATATTTTACAAAATGCATTTTATAGTGTAGTTGTTATAATGATGGTAGGTTATCAATCATAATGGGTACACCAGCGCAAAGGAGAGACAATAGCCTTGTTCAGACTGTCAGTCCAAATCCGATTTTTGTGCATATCCGATTGGAATCCGATCAAGTGTGAAAAAAAAAAAAAAAAAAAAAAAAAAAGACATGAATGCGATTTTTAAAAATCTGTTTTGTACTACATTGATGTGTGGTTTGAAATCCTATTCAGATCGCATTTCTGGAAATCTGTTTCTAATCGGATTTCACTTGGTTTAACTTTCTCACGTCACGTAAAACGTAAAACGGTTGAGCAGAAAATTACAATATAATGGAGATTGTCATTGTCATGTTGTAAATAAAACAACAACTGTTTTTAAAACCACTCCACAGAGTTATTGTTGTTGTTTTTGGCGTGTGCCTACTAATGAAAAATGAAAAAAATTAAATTACATTTGTGTGTCCATCAGATCCGAACAGTTGCGATACACAGTGTGGACAGTCAATAAGTTAGACCAGATTCCAATCGGATGCACAAATAATCGAATTTGGACTCACAGTGTGAACATAGCCAATAAAGCCTCAACTCCAGCAACTCCACTTAGCAAACAACAACAATACCAACCAGTTCATGATGGACAAAATCAAATCTGTGTTTCACTCATATATACCGTATGTCACAATAGGAAAGAAAAATGATCACAATTTCCATTGCATGTCAACTTTAAGCACAAACCCACCTCTTTCAAAACATTCAAACGCCAACCTGCTAAAAATATCCGACCCCTTTATCAGAAATGCTGAAGTGTACTTTGCAAATGGCTCTCCATTGGACATCATAAATGATGCAAGCAGTGGATTTATAGCTTATAATCGGTAGCTCTTAGTTCATGGGAAATATTGCCCATGGAAATCTAAGACCTAAGACGGTGGGAAACCGGTTTTCCGTTAGCTTGTTTGTTTGACCAAGACTAATTTATGTTTAAAGAAAATATTTATCTTTTGTTCCTGGGAGCTTGACATATATTTTAACATTACAGATTCAGTACACCTGAAGAAACACCCAAAACACCACAGCAGTGAGTTTTTAACAGAGACGCATATTTTGTTCAGAAAATGTAAAAAATAATCAAGGTCTTGTTATTGCTTGTTATTGTTATTGTAGAAAAAACGTGGCTATGAATAAGTTTTCCCAAATACTGGCCTCCAGATACAAATCCACATTTTCTCATGAGATCAGGCAGAATGAATTATGCCAATCCATGCTGTTGCAGGCCATTTTAGATTTTAAAACAGATTTACAGCAGATTTACAGATAAGTGCATATCAATGTTTTAGTCTGAAACTTCATAACATCCTCCAGATGTCACAAATTGTGACTTGTAAGTTCATGTGTGTAAATTGACACTGTAAATGTCAAGTGTTGCATTTTTAGAATATAAAGTTGACATGTAACATCTTACAATAGCAAACACTCCCTTCATAAAACTCCTAACTGACCCTGGTCTAGACCCACACTATAGACATCAGGCACTGTTAAATTAAGTAAACAAATTCATGAGCAAATATGATTCATGCAGCCCAACTGTCAAACAGAGAAGGACACAATTCCCTCTGGGAGCTTAACTAACCTTAGCTGTTTGCCAGGTCATTCCTGCAGGGCTTGGGAGGCCAAACTAAAGCCAACCCAAAATACTATGTTCCACAACCCGTTCCCATGCAGCTCATTCTAGATGTGACAGAATTAGACCTTTCGTCTCCAACACTCCAGAACGAGACCAGCCTGCACTGGAAAATTAGCCTTTTAAAGAGAACATAGACTGAATGTGTGTGCGGTTAACTTTGGGAGATGTCAGGGTTAGGAGTGCAATAACAGCTCTGGGAGAATATGTTTGGATGTCTTTGAGACATTGTTGATGATTCAGACGTTCATCTGTTGAAAATATTCAGACCTCCCCTGCAGTGTCATTCTTCTGGCCGCAAACCAAGAGAAGCAATTCACAAGAACGTGAACTGACCATACATGAATTGATGCATTAAATCTGCTGATCTGTTAAAGAAATATTGAAATGAAAGATGTCAACTAAAACATATCCTCGACTATTTGTGTGAAACAAAATATTCTAATAACACAGTAAATAAAACAAACGCTTCCACATACTACTACAGAAGGAGCGCTGTAGTGTTTGTGGTCTGCATGTCAGATGATCAGAGATGATTCCCAGCAGCAACACTGACTAACAGATCTGACTGAGCAAGGGGTCTAGAGCCTCTAGATGAAACAGACACTACAGAGAGAGCCGGGAAGTTTGTGAACTCATTCATTCATTTTAAGTCGGCACGAGAAGTTGCGATAGTCTTTTATTCCTAATTGTGACATATATATTTGAGTGAAACTGCTTCTCGATCAAGAAAAATATTGGACAGGACTTGATTTAGTCCATTGGGAATTGATTGGATCGTTGGATCATTGTCGTTTACTATTGCTGTGATCTCATGTGAGTGACGGGTTCTTCAGCCCCAACATCATCAGAGACCCAACTGCACCGTCTTATGCCTAATATCTAATAAACTTGGGTACGGCATGTATGTAGACTGTACGATGATGACATCTATTGAATCGTAGGCTACGACGCAAGTTAGTATAGAAGAATAAAACGTCATCAGCATGCGCTAGTGGTAAACAAATACAGCAAGACAATTGCATTTTGGCAGTTGTGGTTTTTATGGGCGCTGAAAAAAAAGAGGAAGCGAAAGAGGATAATATGGACACAGTCATGGCTAGGATAAAGAGGCTAATTTGACATGCATTTTGCAAATGGAGCTTGAGGTTAGTAGTTTTAAGTTTTAGCGCCATGTCGTGTTATTAATATGCCATGTCATGTTGTATTTTTATTGGCTAGTCAGTAGACGTAGGTCGTAGCAGCAAACACACTGTGAGATAATCATGCTACATATCTGACACTGTCAGTAAATTATTGCAGGCTATCTTTGGTCGCAAGACTGTGACAATGGCCTTCTTTGAAAATCTCTTACTGTACGACATAGAACCACTATTTAGGAGCCACGACCACAGAAATCGCCACGACTGGTCATCTGGGACAAGCTAAAATCGTTCAATGTGTACGTATTAAAAGAGCAAGTCTCCCTCCACCCATCCTCACCAGTGTGCTGACCAGCTGCATCACTGTCTGGAATGGGAACTGCAGTGCTGCAGACCACAAGATCCTACAGCGAACAGTGACCACAGCTGCAAAGATCATCGGTGTCCCTCTCCCCTCCATCCTGGACGTTTTCCTTGCATGATGCTATAGCAAAGCCACCAGCATTGTAAAGGACCACACTCCATCAGGAAGATGATACCGGAGCATCAGAACATCTCTGCCAGACTGCTCAACAGCTTCTTCCCCCAGTGCTGTGAGAGCCCTAAACTCCAATCACTCGCTCACTGTTCAAACCCCTACATCCTGAACCAGAAACATTTCAGCACTCACCCTACCACACAATTTACCTCTTGCTGTTATTGCACCCCAAGGACTGTTACAATTCTTTTGTGCAATACTATGTGAGGGAGTAGGCTACTCATAAGTTGAGTGGGCCTTACAAACCATCCATTTGGCACTGTGCCTGTTTGCACTGTTTTTTTGTTGTTTTTTTGCCCTGAATGTCTCTTTTTGCAGTGTCTTCTGTACCACTGCACTACGTGTTGTTTCATGTGTAAATTCATTCTATGTCTAAAGTTTCATGTAAAGTATATGTATAGGCAGATTTCTCTTTAAATAGGTTAGCTATGTGTAGGTTTATATCAGTTATATGTTTATAGGCTCTATAGGTATATGTAGATTTACAGTATATAGGTTATATGTTTATATATTTTTTTATGTTTTACATGTTTATATGTTGCACTGTGGTCCTGTGAGGGACTACATTTTGTTCCCTTGTATGTCTCCACACACAGTATAGCAAAATGACAATAAAGTTCACTTGAACTTGAACTTGATTCGAAGAGATGCCGTTGCAAGAGGGAGGGGATGTTATTTTGGTCAAAGTGGCGTTACGTAACGAAAGTGCGGACTCAGAGGAAGAACGCAAGTGCTTAGGGTGCCATTTGGGACAGGGCCATAGTATTTCAAATTTCTTGGTATATGCCTGGTCAGCCAACAAAAATAGTTCCAAACAAAGCCATAGTAGAATTGACCATTAAGATGTGGTCACATTTACCATTGTTTGGCGAATTTTCTGACAATAGATGTACCTTTTTTGAAGGTATGTAAATGTTACGCATCTCATGCAACTCAAAGTAGTGCTGTTTTGTTCCTGAATGAATCAGTGTTTTTAACTAATTGAATGTTTCAGTGACTCGCTCATATAGCCAGTCGCTTTTTTATTTCCTGAAATACGAACTGACTGAGTGAATCAGTGACTCACACTTGTTTAGTTCCTGGACAAATTTTGATTCAGTGACTCACTGCTCATTTTTGTCATTTGTCTTAAAAAGTTAGAATAGCTTTTATTGGTTTCCTGCAAAGTTGAGACATAAAGTTGAGGCAAATCTGATTAATGCCATGAGACATGATGTGATTTGTATGCATGCACATAAATATTTTTGTTGCATAAAATAGGCCTATCAGCCTTGATACCATATATATCAGGAGTGGTGAAATCCTCATTAAACATGTAGTGGTCTCTAGTGGGCCGGATCTAATAGGATTGCACTTAAATGTGTCCGATTGGCCAAATTAAAAATTAATCTTTCGGATGCTAATCCACGAATTGACTCCAGTGCCACTGTAGAGATAGAATAAAAAGTGCTTTACCAGTAAATGTGAGGTGAGGTCAACATTTTCTGTGTCCAAAAAAGTGAAAATGCCATTATTCAGGCGACATTATTGTTCGAAGATCATATCTCTGTATTATACAGTCAGAGAGAGCACTGAAAAGACACGGTATGAGGTGTGGTTGTGAACATCCTTTAATTTAATGCAAAACACTCTCCGTTTCTGTCTGCCTTTCTCTCTGTTCATCTTTTTTATAAGCAGACATGTGCTAATGAAGTGAAAAATTTGCGCAATGCTTGCAATATCACACCCATGAAGTCATATTTCACCTCGGACAGACATGAAAGTTATTTCATGTCTGAATGAATATGTACTCAAGGATATATTCATCTATCCATCTAATACCATATGAAATGTAATCCTTCTCCCAGGAGTGGATGAAGAGATAATTAGTACTTCTCTCACTCCCTACTGCTGTCTTTCCATCCATTGATGATGCTCTGTGTCTTTCTCTCTCTTTTTTCATCACTACACTTATTGAGAAATGAAATCTTATATTTGATTTGGTTTCCATGGCAGCTCCTGGTGGGGTGTCAATACAGCAAGAGACGGATATGAGCGAACATCATGTTTACGTGTGAACGGAGAATGTGTGTGTGTGTGTGTGTGTGTGTGTATGCGAGTGAGAGAGACAGACAGACAGCGTGCTTGTGGGGATAGACGGAGAGGTGTGAGCGTGATCAAATTAGCACACTGGCACTTCTTCCAGTCCTCTGGAGAAAGAAGAGAACAGGTGTAGCTAAAAATCTAGCTTTAGCTTTGCAGTAACAAAAGAAAGAGAGCAATTGTCTGATAATTGAGATGTTTTTGACGTGGGTTTGAGTTGGGTTGTGCTTAGTGCTTTATTTAAGCAATTACATGTGAGGCTGTGATATATTGTGTGAATAAATCTCATAAAGAGTGTCACAAAATGTCTGGGTGAAGATCAAAAGAAATATATCTTTTAAAAAAGACCACTTAGGAAAATTAGACCTATTTTATTTTGTGACATTTACCCTAGGAAAAGTAGTGCAAAGAAATCTTAACGATAATTTTTATTATTAATAATAATTAAGTACATTTTAAAGGTATATAAGTTTTTGTAAACTTATGTAAGTTCAATCTTGGTATAGTGTGTGTTGTATCATATTTATTTTTTCAATGTTTTCCATGCAGGATGATTTTCATTACTGTAATGATGAATAATTAAGGAGTTTGCATTGAAAATAGATTCTACAAAACGTGCCCTTTTTCCCCCTGAACATTTCACAGGTGCTGTGCAGTCAAATAAACACTATCTAGAATGTTTTAAGGCAGTGTCATTATCATGTGTCAACAGGCAGCCTATGGGAGTTATATGAGGCTCATTCTGTGTATGTTGGGAAGGCTTTCTTTCATGTGATTGTGTTTGTTGGCTGCCACCTCATAAAGTCAGAGTGCAATTCAGTTGTTCAGATGAGTGAAGAAACTGCACTATTCATCCAAGAAGAAAGTGGAGGAATGAACATGACAGAAGTTTTCTTATGCACATGATCATGTTGGATGGTGTTTGCACTGCTGATGGACGAATGGGCGAACAGACCAACTCATGCAGTTTCACAGAATGTTAAAAACTAAAGCATGAAATCTACATTACCAAGAGGCAAAAAGTGTTTCTGTTCACTATAGGTTAGCTCAAAAACCCATCTCCATTAGATTTTACAGTCCCGAATGACTACCCGCTTAAGTCTTCATCTTAAATGATGCATGACCATATAGGATTCAAAATGCAAGTATTATATAAAAAATTCAGTGTACATGCAAGAATACTTTCAGTAAAGCTGTATATTAACTGCTTGTGCTTAGATCGCCTTGCACCAGAAAGTGCATAAAATGAGTCATAGACAAATGCAGAGAGAGAGAACGTCATAGGAAGTTAGGTTCAGCATCTATAGTTCACTGGGCATGTGGATGATACAGTAAGATGACTTGCAATGCAGAAGACAGTGCAGCTGTGAACCGTGTCAGCATTTAAGCCTCTGTTAAGGAGATATCACATGACGTTCCATGGACACGCTGAAACTTTTCTCACGCCACCCTGTAGGCGATCCCTGACCCTCACTCGTTATTCAGACTTTAATGTGTACTGTTGTGATTGTGAATAGGTTATGGTGAGATTTCTCCAATCCCATTATGCATGTGATAACTGTGCCTGTAGCTCTACCTCCACACCACTAGATGTCACCATCCCATGAGTAATAGTTGGATCAGCTTGCTGTCTTTACTTGATTATGCTATTTGATAGTATTGGAAGTCATGCTTCTTTTCCTCTACAGAAAATAAAAGTTAACCAAGTAACTTTTGTTTATGTATATGACATGGAACAGTGTATTTTAAACTTTATACTTAAGGCTGTCAGCGTCACGAAAAGCACAATTTAACAGGAGGTATAGCATTCTCTGTAGGTATAGCTACTTCCTGTTTTTCATTTAATTTGACTTATAACGCACTGAAACTAAACCCTTTGTTTCTCACTTCTTATTATATATATATATATATTACACACACTCAGACAGACTCATGAGACTCAGACATCCTTTATTGATCCCTGAGAGGAAATTAAGGTATTACAGCAGCATATCAGAAAGAACAAGACACAATACAAAATTAAACAATACAATCAATAATCACAATAACTAAAAAAAATTACATAATATAATTTGTTAATTAGATCAATTATAATTATAAAATGATATGTATATGTCTGTGTATATATACATATACTGTATAATATATATATATATAAATTATTTATTAAATTATATATTTGAATTATAAGCTTTCTTTAATTGGCTTAATTAATTTCTCAGCAATCCCACTTTATTAAAATTTCATGCAAACTCAGTATATCATAAAACATCAGGGATTCAGGATCAAATTTAAAACCCATTATTAAGCAGAATGCGAGTCTGAGTGTTTCTTTGTTCTCTTGACACCCGATAATGTCTAGTTTCTGTTTTAGTGATGGCCAGGTGTTTTTCATTCAACTGAAGCAAAGACCTATTTAATCTAGGCTAATCAAAATACTTGTCTGATTGACTTTTTTTCATCCAATATAGAGACTGGAAGAAGGAAGGAAGGATTTGGGCCTGTCTTTGTTCTTATAATGCCATCAGCCAATCAGTGTTGTCATGATGTCACCCATCAGCAAAGATGGCATGGCAGATTCGAACTATGTACTTCCGATCAGCCAAGCAAGTGCCATTGAGATGAAGGCAAGGGAATGCTAACGGATAGCATTCTCTTCCTGGTCTTATAGACCATGTATTGTTTCACAGAGACAGGACATGTATGAAACATGTCACATTGTGATCGCCATATGATGTGTCTGTCTCTGTATTTTATTCATAGTGAAATTCAAAGATGTCTTCCTCTCTCTCTCACACCATCTCTGCTACTTTCCAATTCAGAAAGCACAAACTGCAGCTCAAGGAAGGAGAGCTAATGACTAGCCTGAACAGAGAAGCACATGGTGGGGGAGCTGTCAGTCAAAATCTGTCATCTGCTGTATGTGGCAACAATTAACGCCTACAAGATAAGGTACACACGCCTTAGACTTCTCCTTCTGCCTCATTTAATAGACAATGCCTGTGTTTATTCCATCTGGGTGCACAAAGTGATGCGAAACACAAGGAAATGTACAAAAAGTGTCGGTCAGGGGAATGAAAGTTTGTTGCATCCTCTGGAGGAAGTGCCTGAATTACAGCTTAGAGTTTGAATGAGACAGAGTTTGCTCTATTCACTCTGTTTAAAGGGAAACGTAGTGACAGGGCCATTTATGCTGGCAGAAATCTTTTATTCAAGTCAGAAAGACAAGCTGGAGAAAGTCATTTGGGATGTTTAACCGTTTTTTTTTTGTTGTTTTTTTTTTGTCCAATTTAAGATCACGCTTGCTTTGCTCCACTAGCGATATGCAAAGCCACGAGAAGGAGCAGAAGGCGAGGCAAAGCGATTCCAAATTTTAGCGTGCTGTCTATTTTTGCTACAGCTTTTAAGGGTGGCCAAAGGTGCTGAGTTGGGTAATCTGAATATGTGTGTTTGTGTGAATGCATTCAACAAAGCAGAAAATTGCAGATTCAGACCCAAATGTTGTTCAAAGCTGTCCTACTCATATTTTAGCATTCTAGGTCATTCTAGTCCACTGCATCTCCATATAGGGTTGGTTGGCATCATTTCTTTTTTTTCTTTTTTTTTTTTTTGCTCAATATTTTGCTAAATAATTTCTAAAAATTATTATGCCAGTCAATCAATCTATCTTCAATTATGCTTTTATTTGGTCAAAATTACAGTAAAACAGTAATATTGTGAAATAGTATTGCATTTAAAATGTAATTTATTCCTGTGATGCCAATCTGAATTTTCAGCATCATTACTCCAGTCTTCAGTGTCACATGTCACTTCAGAAATCATTCTAATTTGCTGATTTCCTGCTCAGTAAACATTTATTATTATTATTATAATAATCAATGTTGAACATGTTGTTAATATTTTTGTGGAAAATGTGATTCTTTGATCATACAACCCTATGTATGTATATATTACATGTAGATATAATTAATAAAATATGCGTTGAATGATTCATTCCTCTTATATTATAGTAAATTCTATGTGCCAACCAACCCTAAAGCCAGTGTGCCAAGCATCTTAATTCACACTCTTTTTCTAAAGACTTTAGGCAGGCAACATGATTTATCATGTGCTTCCAAGTATTATTCCACTGTCTCTGCCAATTTACAGTTCCTCCATCATACTATACACATACAGTACACTGACACACAAGCAGCAATGGGACCTTGCGTGAGAAGGAGACATGTAATATGCATTTGACCTCCTGTCTGCTGAGTTACTGAAGCAACGATGCTGCTAAGACTAGCACAACTGACAAACACATGCAAAAACAAACATATGTCGCTTAACAAACTACCTGATGATTAGGGAACTGCTCACTGTTCCCGCAGAGGCTGGCCAACAATCTCCATGCTGACAAGCGATTCACACATGTGAGTTTGCCAAACCAAGTTCTGACAGGTGTTAAAATGCACCCGTGGACGTGCACGATCGCACAGAGCTGTCCAGGCCGCTGGCAGAGAAGAAATGACTGATTGCATATGTGTGTCTGCTTTGCACTTTTCTGGCTGCAAGAGAATTTAGCGGCAACGCTGTCTTCCGCCCAATAAAGTGCTGTCACTTCTCCACAGTCATCATGCTCTGTGGCCTCCTGTTAAGCGGTTCGCGTTCGCACGCTCAGCTGTCACATCAGCATCAGAAATGTCAAGTGGAAAGAAAGAAATCTTGTGACACTGAAATCTGCGATCACGGATGCAAAGTCCCTGCGAGAAAGTTACAACCATGTGAACATCTGATTACCCACAGTTCAGGACATCCAAAGGTCATGAATGTGTCAAAGGTTGTGCGTGTGTCATAGAAAAAGAGAAATAATACACATACACCCGGTGTTTTTTGCTAGTATCAGCCCGACGCAGTTATCATTTTAATGTCCTGCGCCACGTCGTTTAAATAGCAAATGCATTTGCTCCCATTTGTGCACCCATGGGCAAGGTGTGTTCAGGCGCATTGTTGGCGCGTTGAGGCAACTGAAATAGACTGGCCATTGACCAACCTGATCTAAAGTCAATGGCGCAATTTGTTATTATTATTTAAATAGCGTGTTAGTAATATGCGCCTAAAAGGGGGTCCACAACACGCGTACACTTTGTCCCGTAGATGGTCTGCTCGCAAGCTTTAACCTCGCGCACGAGCAGATCCGTTTCCTCGCCAGAGAAGCGTTTTTCCGCTACCAAATTCCGCCATGTAAATAGCGAATCCACCATGGTGTGAGCACAACTGACTTTTAAAGGAAATAGGAGATTAGATTCTGATTGGTTTATTGCACATTACACCCGATTCTGATTGGTTTATTGCACATTACACCCAAAACACCCATTACTCATTAAGAGAATAGGGACAGCCCCTTTAGACCATGCGCCGGGAGCGCCAACCATTTTTCCCGTCGTTAAACTAGCAAAAGTGGATTCAAATATGCGCTTTAGACCATGCCCTTAGATTGTTAAAATAGGACCCAAAGACTGCCTCAGAGCCGTAGACTGTGACCCAGTGTTCCGTGAAATTTAGCGAAACAAAAACAGAGGATTTTTATGGGTGAATTTCATCTCACAGAATATCTGCTGCATGGTGACAGTTCACCCATAACAATTTTTGCCAGCCATATATAATTATTTTTCATTCTCAAAGTAAATGCATATTTATATATAAGTAAAATATTTTAAATAAATTGCTTATTATACATAGATAATATATACGAAGTAAGTAATATACACTCACAACCACTTTATTAGGTACACCTTGCTAGTACTGGGTTGGACTCCCTTTTGCTTTCAGAACTGCCTTTATTCTTCATGGCAAAGATTCATCAAGGTGCGGGAAACATTCCTCAAAAATGTTGGTCCATAATTGACATGATAGCATCACGCAGTTGCTGCAGATTTGTGTCTGCACATCTCGTCTGGCTTTAGACTTTCAGCTTCTTTATGTGACAACACAATGATTAGCATTTTACTTAATCTTGTGAGGCACAAAACCGAAAATAGCCATATTACTTTAAATACTTCTCCCCTTTAATGAGTAAATAAACTAATTGCTCATCTAGCTTGAAGAACAACTTAACCCATAAAACGCAGATGCTCTATAGGCAGCGAGAGAGCTGGAAATGCGTCATATTGTAAGGCCCGAGGTACAGAATGCTTCTTTGACAGGGACGGGCATGAATATTCATATCTGCCAAGAAAAACATTCAATATAAGCCTTTTTGTCCTTGTCAATGTGGAATATAGTGAAATATATTTGTGGGCAAAAACAACATTTAAAAAGCAATGTGAAGATGTGGTGGATAAATAGCCTCTAAAAAGCTTTTTACAAAAAACCTATGAATTCAGGGCAGTGGCAGCACGATTGGGGTCAATATGAGTGAAATTACAATAAAATCCTGCCAGTTTATTTGCTAGCGCTGTTGTGCCACTAGGATAGTTCAAATCCCAGATGCCGTGAAAAGATCTCATCTAGTATAAAAACTAACTGCCAAGGCCAAGTGTACAAGTGCAACCAGGCAGAAAGTGACACATCATGAATCAGGTGATGGGTGATAATCTGCTCAAACATTACAGGGGAGGAAAACATCCACAAGCTATTAAGTGGGGTGGGGGGTGGGGGGGGTCTTACAGCGGCCTAGTCGTGGCCTGGGGAGCTACAATATGTTTGGGATGGAGGGTGACTTTCTTTTCATGATGACATGCTGTTCTATGTAGGAGTGACAGAAGTAGGCTGTGCTGCTGCGCCTCAGGAAGAGTGCTGGCACAGTCACAAAACAAGAGGTCAAGAGGTCGTATTAGTAACAGAATCTCCAGCAGGTGGCGGTACAAGGTGGAGATGGTGGTCTAGTGGGTTAAACCACTGAACTGGTAAATCGAAGGTTGCTGGTTTGATCCCAGCAGTCACCACCAGTGTGTCCTTGAGCAAGACACTTTACTCCATGTTGCTCCAGGGGGATTGTCCCTGTAATAAGTGCATTAGGCACTTTGTAAGTCGCTTTGGATAAAAGCGTC
Organism: Leuciscus leuciscus; assembly: GCF_965113295.1. NCBI lineage: Eukaryota > Metazoa > Chordata > Actinopteri > Cypriniformes > Leuciscidae > Leuciscus > Leuciscus leuciscus. The sequence goes on along the minus strand of NC_138747.1, from coordinate 8,842,427 downwards.
TGCCAAATGCATAAATGTAAATGTAAGTACATTCTGTCATTACCAGTATTTACTGACCCTCGTGTTGTTCAAAATCCATTTCTTTACTCAGTCAGTTCAACAAAAAAGGAGATATTTTGGGTGAAATATCCCTTAAAAACTGTGAAAACTTGTTTAAACTTTTCTTTAAAAAAATAATAGATTTATTCAGCAAGGATTAAAGACTTTACCATTGTTACAAAAAAAAAAAAAAATTCTTTTCATCATAAATCCTGTAAATAAATAAAAAATACATGCATTTTACAGAAGAACATCGTTTTGGTTGTGCTTTGGCTCTGTATGACTGTTTGGATGAATATCCTACTGCTCATAAAACATTCACTATTAAAAGATATAGCTTGTTTAGATGGAAAGGATCTCAAGCTGACTAGCTATACCCATTAATACGCTGATTTCACGCAGCCGTTATTTTGAAATCGAAAGCGAGGCTCCGGTGGGAAGAAAACCGGAAGTGTCGCCTTTAATCACAGGAGAGTCGTGAATGCGATGGCGTATTGTTGTGTTTAATGATGTTGTGTCAATTCTAAAAATGTACATACATTTCTTTCATACTTTAGACTATATACAGTGAAATTCATTTATAAAGAAAATATTTTTTTTATATATAATTCAGAATGTAAAAAAAGAAGCAGGAATGAACTATATATATATCCTATATTGAATAGTAACATCCAATAGTGTAAATCGCGGCAGCAGCTTCAGGTTGGTAATCCAAGGCATTGTTGTTTATCTTTACTTCCGGGGTTCTTCCCACCGGAGCCTCACTTTCGATTTCAAAATGGCGGCTGCGTGAAATCAGCGTATAGACACGGTACTTCCTTGAAAGTAAATGCATTGCAACAACCATAATGAATGAATTGATGATGTATTGACTCTAAATTTTGTTACTTTTGAACAAAAACAAATTAGAAAACAGTTGTTTCAAAATATAATAGCATTTCACAATATTACTGTTTTTACCATACTTTGTCAAATAAATGCAGCCATGGTGATCAATTTTTATTTAATTTTTTATGTATGGTTTCAGCACATTTTCTTTACCGCTAAAGAAACTTGAACCTGCAACATTTGCATTGCTAACCCAGCTCCTTAACTCCACCATCAACCCCGTACCGTCCACTAACTGTAGAAATGGAGCTGTTCTGCTGTTAGTACCCGGGGTGTTAATGACATCCACAATCACAGGTCTATACTTGTAAAGTGCAGCAGTCCCTGTAAAGACATTTGAATCGTTGGGTGTGAATAAACAGCAAATTTTCTCAGGCATGAACCTAAATTACTGATTCCATATTAAATGGTCAGAGCGGTCAGGCTGCTGTGTGAAAGTTCTTATACATCTGTGAACTGAAGCATTAACAGTTTACACTGCTGTAGATTAAGACATTTTTTGTCCTGGTGGTTTTAGAGTTTATTCCAACAGCTACTGGTGTGGAAGGATGACGTTTTATTAATGTTATCATGTGTTCATGCCTGCCGCTTGAGGTCCTGATGTGTGTCTTTGTCGTTGCTATGTTTGTCTGATCCCTCCAGGGGTGGGCGAATGTAATGAGCTGGAGAAAGCAGGCTAAGGCGAGGATCTAAATGCAGGGTTTTTAAATCAAGTAACACAATGAACAGATAAAGAACTCAAGGAACAAAACCACGATGATAACAGAACCAGAAGCAACCATACATGTGCAACAACTGACAATGTAACAAGTGAAACACAAGGGCTATAAATACACAGGGGAAAACAAGCTTAACAAGGTAATGAGGAAACAAGATACACCCGAGGAAACTAATCAACATTAAAAACTACAAAGAACTACAAAACATGGCACAACAAGACAAGAAATAACAAAAGTCCTCACACAAGACCTATCCCTATCCCTCAAAAAACACAGGCTGAGGTCGTGACAGCGATATGACCAAAATCTTAAATCACGATATGAGCCATTTTATTTCACAATACAATATATACAGTAGGCTATCACAATATTGTTATTTTTGCTTTAAATAAGGTTTTTATAAAAAATAATTATACCACTGACATTTCATAATTCTTTTCACCATTTTCAATATATAAAATAATAATAATAATAAAAAAATACAAGCCTAAGAAAAAAAAAACTAAACAAAGATAGAACAAAGAAACTAATTACAAGCATAGGAAAACAAACTACAATAGAACAGGCACAAATGAAATAGACCAACCTGAAAAACTTCAGGCACTAGAATTAAGAAATACTACATAAATTGTATAATCAAATGTAGGCTATATAAAAAAAACACACTGCATAGTCTTCACTTAATTACGACTTAACTTGGGATTTAACTTTTTTTCGTATTAAAGTTACAAATGTTATTCAGTCAAGAGCAGTGAGATATTTTCCCTTTTTTTATGATCATTAATAACGACAGCAGGTCAATTTGGATGCTGTCACTTTAAGACCAACTGCACGGATCCAATCTACTCATGCGTTTTCTTTCTCAACTGTTTATGTTCACTTAAGACATAAATTACTGTGTTTACTGCAAATCATTTTTCACTTTGACACATAAGTATGTGTATTTAACCATTCAAGCCCAATTAGTCTGCAAAAAGCACTCGGTTCAGATCTCACGTGCGTGATAAGTGGGCGGCTTCATGTGCTCGCATCTCTCAGACAGCGCAGAGAAACAGTCTCTCTGACGCAAAATGAGTTGTCTTTCCCTGCTAACTGCGCTTCAAAGATTTAAAGTCACTTAAACCGCAATACTTAAAAACGCATGCAAATGATAGCGGTCGTGAAGTAATTACTTATTTAAAGTTCCTACTCAGGAGAGTGTGCAGTTTCAGATATACATAAATAAATATATTTTAATATATATTAAAATATATTTATTTACTTTTTTGGGTGGCATCTGTGTCTCACAGCCTCGTTTTATGCCCTCTGTTGCTGTAGGACAGAGCAGTGTTTAGATTAGTATCCTGAAAGAACAGACCTCTCATGTTGTAAAAAACAGGCACTGCTTATTTATTTTTTCTGCTTGAAGCTACTTTTCAAAAACATATCTGTCAAATATCTGTACCTTTAAGATGATGCATATGGACGGCTGATCATTACAAATGCTTTATGATAGTTTAGTCTACAGTGACCTCTAGTGGAGAAAGAAAGAAGTCAAGTCTATCATGCGAAATTCATTCACAAACTAGCTTACATATGTCCTCATTCCATTTTAAAACCCAAAGGATCAGTTTCTTTCTCCGCTTGTACAGTAATTAAGTATACGGTTTTGCAATAGTTTTTAACTTATAAATTGTATTATTGTGTGCCATATTAGTAATTTTGTTTTATTTAAGCCCTTAATACTTTACCGATCAAAGGTTCGGGGTTATTCACTTTTATTCAGCAAGGATGTATAAAATTATATAAAAAATTATATTGTTACAAAAACAATGCAATGCATAATGTATTTAATTATCAGGCCTATTTTATATATATAAAGCAGCATATTAGAATGATTTCTGAAGGATCATGTGGCACTGAAGGCTGGAGTAATAATGCTGAAAATTCAGCTTTGCATCACAGGAATAAATTACATTTAAAGGTACAATATGTAAGATTTTTGTAATAAAATATCCAAAAATCACTTGCACAGTGTGATATATTTCCTGCTGTTGTGTACTTACAATATCCCAAAAGTTCCCAAAGATTTTTAATTTCAGAGAAATTACCATTTTAAGTAATGGCTGGTCCCTGGTCATTGTCGCCTGTCAATGATGTAATATCTGCGTTATTCCTGGTTTCCACTCGTACTGCCATAGTAACCATGGCAACAGACGTGGACAACTGCGCTACGTCTAGCATCACGCTCACGCTGTTGTTGTTGTTGCGTTCAAACATTATGGACCATGGCAAGCAGACTCAGAGCTTCACATCCGCGACTAACTTTGACTTGACAGAGACGCCGCTCTTGCATGTACTTTATTAGACAGGTGAGCAAATGTACATAAAACTAATCAATGTTATATAGTTCAACATGATGAAATGTTAGAATATGATCAGTATGTTATTCTAATGTTGATCCAGCTTACTGCTAGTCTCATACAGCCAACAAACTAACACAAAGAATAACATTATAACTTTCAATACACTCAAATGCAATTTAGATAGTGTAGTAGACCAAGTGAAACAGCGCTGCGTTACCTCACAAGTTTAATTCGTATAATAAACTGACCTGTATGAGTATTAATTCTGCACTTGCGAGTAGTTCGGTAGTATGAAATGTCATTATTCCTTTATATCCGCTGGACTCGCGTGTGGCGCTGATATCTGTCTCTTATTAGCAATTGTGCCCTGCTTGATACCACAGTCATGTTAAAAACATCAATGTTTTCACTTATCCATAAACATTATTATTAGATCCATAAGCATGACGACAAGTCCCATCATTCCGCTTATGCGTCATCAACCTACGCCTTTGTTATTGTTAGAGGTTAGTGACCCCAGGCGGCGAAAAAAAACCCACATATTGCAGCTTTAAAAATATCTTAAAATAGACTACAGTTTTTTATTTTACACTATTACTGTTTTTACCACATTTCTGATCAATATTTACTGACCCCAAACTGTTGAATAGTATGGTAAATATATATGAGGCTAAATAGCCACAGCTGAGTCATATTATTATAAAATCTCTCAACAATGTCAGATCTTGTCAAAAGATAAAAAAGAAATAAAAATACAAAAGTCCTATTCAATTTTGTATGGTGCTAAGCAGCACATAATAAATATAAAAAAATTAATGTTTGATTTTCATGTACATTTTTGTTTGCTTTGGTATGGCAAACAAATTTGGTAATGCATACGGAAATGCATTAACAGCCAAACAAGAAAATCAAGAAATAATAGTTCTCATCAAACATAATGCATCATACTCAGGAAAGCAATTAAAACTTTTGAAGGCCACACCAAATAACTTGACACTCAGAAGAAGATATACTGTATATGAGTGAGTGAGAGAGAGAGAGAGAGAGAGAGAGAGAGAGAGAGAGAGACAGAGAGTGTGTGTGTGTGGTAAACAGGACACCTGCTTTATGCGACAGCCAAGAATATCAAAACTTTGTCTTGGGGAAGAAACACTTTGGCCCCGTTTCTTACCAGCTGTTGATCTTTCACTAATGGAACTGAGAAGGTGGTCCAAACATCAAAAGACAAGTCACTCACAGGCTGAAAAACATCCCACATTGCAGTTGAGTCTAACTGGTTAAAGAGACAATGTGAACGTAAGGGCAGGAATTTATTTGGTATGTGTGGCTTGAGGAAAGAAACAGCCTGTGTGTGTGTGTGTGTGTGTGTGTTTATCAAAGTCAGATAAACACCACTATTGTTTTCAAGACAATAGATCAAGGGTGGATGTTCGCTGGCACTGCTGACTTTATATGGGTCAAGGTGTGCAGTTAACCTGTTTACTGAAGGCTAAACTGCAGCGCTCAACCTCATTTAGATGTTTGGAAGTAAAAAGCTTAGGTGACGCCCAGTTAGATCTGATAAAACAAACTGTACACTTCCATTAACATAAACATAGTAAAAAAGAGTATTTGGTATTTTAAAAGACATACTTAAATTTACCTAATAAAATAAACATGTACAGTACACTATCATTCAATAGTTTGCAAACACTATTAAATTGATTAATTGCATTAATTTAGTTTTTTTGGAACTTTATTCACCAAGGTTGCATTCAGTTGATTAAAAATTACAATTAAGGCATGTACAGTGTTTAGAAATGTCTTTTCAAATAAGTGCTATATTAGGACATCTTCAACTTGTATGTTTGCAGACCTTTGGCATTCAATCTGTCAGGTTATTAATATAATCATGTTAAGTTTCTTTGCATCCTTTCTGTAGCACTTCTCCCAGACCTTACGTCCAGCTCAGTGTCAACATTATTCAGTTGTCTTATGTTTTTATAGTATTGCAGATGTGACTTTGTATTTGAAACTCTAGCATCTTGAAATTGGTGTTTGCTATGACCTGTCCAGTATCTGGGGCTTCCTCTTCTCTCATTGTCCTGCAGTTTGCTTTCTTAATAAATTTATAAATACAAGTAGCACAACCATTAACTGTGTTGAGATAACAATAAAAGTTTATTCGTGGCAAATTAACAGCAAAGAATGATTGCTTTTGCATGACTTTACACAATTTTTCATAGTTGGCTAATAAAATTATGAAACAGTTATTTTAAACAGTAATAATAATTTGCATCTTTAATAATGTATTTGTATTAAAATGCTATAAAAATGCTACCTTGGTGAAGTTTCTTTCAAAAAACATAGATTTTAAGATTTTTAAATGCCTCGTATGCTCACCAAGGCTACATTTATTTGCTCAAAACAGTAAAAAGAGTAATATTGTGATTGTGAAATATTATTGTTAGTTCAGATAACTGTTTCCTATTTTATATACAGTGTATTTAAAAAAAGAATTGATTACTGTGATGGCAAAGATGAATTTTCAGCATTACTCCAGTCTTCAGTGTCACATGATCCTTCAGAAATCATTATGCTGATTTTCTGCTTATGAAACATTTCTTCTTATTATTATTATTATCAATGTTGAATTATAAAATGAGTTCAATTCAGTCATAAGCAGCTCTGCAGAAGTGTTGATACTCACTCTCTGCCTTTGCATGTCTTGATCAGAAAATTATGCACATTTACGTTTAAGCACAGTTATGCACTTATGATAAAAAATACTGCTTTTTTCCTTTGCCAGGCCACCGATCAACACATAGTCCTGTCAAAAATAGAACATCCTCCTGAGGTATAGGGCAAGAGAGAGATGTAGGGAAGATGAAGGAGGGGGCGATGGCCTCAGGCTTGGGATAGCCCTCCATAGGGACAGCGATGAGGACTGGTCCTGGATGTGGGCCCACCCTGAGCTCTGTATGACTGAAGTACTCCAGGGCTGAGATGCAGTCTGCATAAGAGAGAGATAAACACAAACATGCACACTGAGACTGTAAATAAACATGTCCTGTGTGCGTATCCGAACTCGCTGTGACAGTTAGGCCAACAATGCCCTCTGTGAGAAATTGTACTCCAAACATCAGCCATGCCAAAACTAGACTGACAAAGTCATGGCCGTCGCTTCACCCTTGAACCCAGCGAGGACAAAACAATCTCAGTCATGAAAGGCTTGAGTGTTATCCAAACGCTACATAAAACAATTGTGACGACACTTACAAAGTGTTTTTCCGACTGTAATTGAGGTAAGGGAACTGTCATCATGACTATCACAAGTTTCGCATTACATAAGCAGCATATTTTGGCATATACATGATGTAACTGTTACATGAATTCATAAGAAAAATAAATGCTGTGCACTGAATGAAACCATCTACATAAACCAACCCAAGATCATCGGTGAGGAAGCAGAGTATCATTTTAGTTTTATCTTATACAGTGCAAAGCTAATCTTTATTGCTCCCATGAGAATAAGATTCATTGGTAATGGAAATTACTTTGCATACTTATGCTACACGATCGGAATGCAAACCAAGATTTCATTTGGACTTTGCTTTATGATATGACATCAATGAGTACAGAAACTAAAGATTGATAGACTATATATAACTTTTATGGCCGAATTGTAGAGATTTTTATTTGAAGGAAACCATGTAGCAAATATAGCTTCATAAAGATTGAAAGGTGTAAAGTCTAATTAAGGTAAGTCCTTTTCCATTAAAAAGCAGTTCTGTTAGGTTTCTTTTATTTTTATTTTCAATATTTTTTTTTATGTTCCTATATGATTTTAAAATAGACTTTTCTTCCTTTCTTCATTAAAAAAACTATGTTAAATAATTTGCTATGCTAAATAAATTTAAACAATTTTTTTAATAATTTGCAAATAGTTCATACCTACAATTAGACCCAGAACTACATTCTTATTTCTGATAGTAAAAGTTTGTTTTAAGTGTTGTTAGTTTATTTTTGATTATTTTTACTTTTTGGCCTTTCTATTATGCAAATTTGGAGTTTATTAATTCGTTTGTGGTTTTATAGCCTACTTTTTTTTTTTTTTTTTGAAGACACAGATGCAGTATTTCTGCTCATTAAATGTTTTTGGGCGATTATATATTTATTTGTGTTAATTTTCACTCTGCCCACATGAAGTTGAGAAGCACATGTGAATCATGCCCACAGTGTTGTCTATCCTGTCTCTAGTGCGCATGCTCACATGGTTGACGTGCGCTGAGCGCTGAAGAAAAGGAACAGCAGGCGCCATGCGCTTCCATCAAACTCACGGCTCGCGCTGAGACTTCACAAGTGTCAAACCATAGATGTCGCGGGAATGTGAGAGCGTCACGTTGCCCTCCGTCAAATGGAATGAAATTGGCAGCGGGGGCCCAGGGACAATTTCGCTTGATACTTGTAGTGAAGTTGCAGGCTGATACTGTAATACAGCACAGCGCTGAAACATGGAGGGAAACTCAAGGGAAAGCGACAGTCTGGAGCGAGAGCGCCAGTACTGCGAGCTGTGCGGGAAAATGGAGAACCTGATGAAGTGCGGACGGTGTCGTAGCTCCTTCTACTGTAGCAAAGAGCACCAGAAACAGGACTGGAAGAAGCACAAGCGGGTATGTAAGGAGGCCGAGGAGAAGCAGCAGCAGCAGCAGCAGCCGCCGCCGGCTGAAGAGCCCAGCGCCGAACAGTCGAACACTTCAGAACAGTCGAACTCTTCTCAGAGTGACTCTGCTCTTACGACACCCGGCGAAAGAATGTCAGATTTTATCACGTCCGCCACGAGCTCTGACGGCAAACCGACCGCGGACAGCTCGAAACCCAACGGACAGACGCGGTCGCCTCCTCAGAAACTAGCCACGGACTATATCGTGCCCTGCATGAACAAGCACGGAATCTGTGTGGTTGACAACTTCCTAGGGGACGAGGTCGGACGCAGTATTCTGGAGGACGTGCGGGCGCTTTACCTGACCGGCGGATTTACGGACGGACAGCTGGTCAGTCAGAGGAGCGACTCGTCTAAGGACATTCGGGGGGATAAGATCACCTGGGTGGAGGGGAAGGAGGCCGGCTGTGAGAGGATAGCGTTTCTCATGAGCCGCATGGACGATCTGATCCGACACTGTAACGGGAAACTGGACAACTACAGGATCAATGGAAGAACGAAAGTAAGTAGAGCTGTCAGTAACTTAGAGGAGAACTGTGATGCCTGTCACTTAAAGGTGCGCTCAGTAATCTTTGATGCAATACAAATGAGAGATTTGAGAAATATCTTTAAAATGTCAAAGACGTCATGTGTCTACATACGGCTCTACTATTTTCAAAAGGTAGATCCTGCTATATCATGCCATTTATGCCTTCCTCATGTCACATGACCAGCCACACATCCGCTGCAGGTAACCAGATGCGCACCATTAACATGTAAAAATCTTTCTATTATACAGTATGTTGTGACGATACTGGATTTTCCAACTTCGATATGATACCTTTAAAAAAAAAAAAAAAAAAAAATGGGGAAAACCGTATATACCTCCATACAAAAAAGAATTATCCTATAAACTCTTTCTTTAAGATTCTGACTTTATTCTGACTTTATAACTCGCAATTGCAAGTTTATATCCCGCAATTCTGAATTTATAACTCGCAATTGCAAGTTTATATCCCGCAATTCTGACTTTATTATATAATATAATATAATATCTATTATATTATAATTCTTAGAAAAAAAGTGAGAATTGCAAGATGTAAACTCGCAATTATGAGAAGAGAAGTCCGAATTGTGAGATAAAAAGTCACAATTATGAGAAGAAAAGTCAGAATTGTGAGATAAAAAGTCACAATAATTTTTTCAGGTCTTATATTTCCAGGTTTTTACAGATAGATCTAACAGTAGTTATCTATAGATTAGGTACAGAAATTGCATAAAGTAGCCAAATGTAAAATAGGTAACTGCATAGTCTTCACTGTATACATTAAATATAGATGGATCCTTATTAAAGTTACAAAAGTTATTCAGTCAAGAGTCTTTGGCTTTTTGATTAACATTAAAAACACAGACAGCAGGAGTATTAGGCTGCTGTTACTTTAATTAATACTGTTACACATGCGTTTTCTTTCTCCACTGTTTACATTCACTTTAGACATAACCGACTGTGTTTACTAGGATGCTCGCCAAGACAGACATTTTGACATAATTTTGTGTGAAATTGTCCGTTCAAGCAAAAGAAGGCGTGAAAGCTTAATTCAGTATTCACCTGCTGTCAGACGCGGCTTTCTGGGTTATCTTTCACGGCATCTTTAAGTGCGATAACCCACGAAAAATTTGTCCATTTGGCTCTCGCGAGCTGTTTGAGAGGTGGCTTTATGTGCTCGCCACTTATACAGATCAGTGGTGCACGCGCTTTTTGTGTGAGCGCGAAACCTGTGGGAATGACTACAATTATGCACAATACAAGCACTATTCAACTGGAGAGAATGAGACAAGTGAGTGAGAGAACGCGGGTGTGTGTCAGTTCGCCATTAGATGGAAGAAAGAGCGAGAACGTGCAGCTGGTATCGGTGAATTTGATACTGCAGAAAAGGAATATTGAAACCGTTTTCAATATTTCAGTGTCAATACCAAAATATCGATATTTTTGACAACACTATTATTCAGATTTGTGTAGGATGAGATACACAGATAAGAAACAATACAAAAACTAAACAGCTTTGGTGTGAATTAACTAGTTAATTAGTAAACAAAGCCATGCCGATAGGTGTCCAAAACCTCTGTGACGAAGAGGAGGCTTAATACAAGCAAGAGCAAACTGAACCTGTTACATTTTCTAGACGTTATCTGGGAAAGGGAAAGCTGAAAGTATCAGGTCATTTTAAAGGCCTAGAAATTCAGAAATTTCATAGGCAATTTCTTTATAGTTGCGCTCATCTCTGCTTTATGTCAAGTGCAATAGCTATGAAATTGTTATTTTCTTATCTAGTAATGTCATGGAAAAGTCATGGAAATTCTCAAAATGTGTGGGATCATATGTTTGGGGGATCAAGTGAAAGCACCAGTTAAAGCACATCTTTTATGGATTTGGTTAAAACGCAGATCAGATTTGTAGCAAACATGAAAATCTCCTACAATAAAAATTCTGGACTAAACACATTAAAGACTCTGAATATATGCACCATCAGGTCTCTTCCCCAGATTCAATTGTTCTTGAATTTTCTATCACCACAAATATGTCAGGCTGACCGTTTTTTTAAACAGGAGCTTCCTTTGGGGCCACAGACTGTTACTGATAGTGCCTTTGTGAGTTATCCACGACCAGCATGGCTCTCATATTTCCCCAGGTCAGGGGAACGCCTGCGACCACCAGCTGCTATCAGGCGTACCCAACGCATGCACAATGTTTGGACAAACCTACAACCTCTCAGGGTTTAGGGAAGCCATCACCTTTTCCATCTTGCTGTAAACAACACACGCACACTTATTGCGACTTACAGGAAATTTGTAACACTTATGGTTTTGCAAGAGTTGGTATGATTATGTACAAGTTAAGTTGTAGGCTATGTCTCGTTTTATATCACACACTATGGTGAATCTTTTGGATTTCAAGGTCTTCAGGTCTTTCGGCTCATTAAAGTTAGAAGGGTCTCTTATTCAAAGACAAAGACCGCAGTACTTCACTGACTGTGCCTGGGGGAGTATGCGTTCCCTTTTTTTATTTTTTAGATTCACTCCCTGTACGCCACAGCAAGCCGTCACAGGCATGCTTTCCGATCAGTCACATACACCATTATCAGACGGTCAATAGAAACCAAAGTGTTATGAAAGAGAAACACTAATGCTTAACATTTATTCTTTAAACGTAAACGTTTCCTTGGCTAAAGATAAAATAGCATAAATAGCATAAAAATGTACTTTATTAATTTGTGCTTAAAGCAAAGGCATATGCTGTGCACAGGATGTTGTAGTGTGAATATCAGAAGGCTTGATGGGAGGTGATAGCACTTCCTGCGACTGCATAGTTTTTTTAATGTCATTGTGAGTGTTGCAGATGTACAGCTGGACAATTCAGGATGCTCAGCAGGCTTATGAAAGAGTCACCCGAAGGGAAAGAGTCTGTTACATAAAACACAATGAACGGATAATGTGTTTATGTTTTGTATTGATATTAAACTATGAACGAGCTTTGTGGTTGTTAAATGTTGGAGGATCAGAGGCAGAGTATATATATATATCTGGACTTCAGTGAGGCTGTAGATTGTGGAAGGGAAAGAGATGAGTAGAGAAAGAAGTGAGAATAGGAACAAAAGGTAATGTTTATTATGAAGTAGTTTTCATAGATTTGGACGCATAATGTTTTGATACATTAAAATTGCATAGAATATAGCCTAAATATTGTGAATCTTCTTAAAGGGATAGGCCTAGTTCACCCAAAACTGAAAATTCTGTCATCCTTTATTAACCTTCATTTCATCCCAAACCTCCTGTATCCCAAACTGTTTCTCTTCTGTGGAACATATAAGAAGATATTTTGAAAAATGTCTCTGTTTTTGTTGTTTTTTACCATAAAATGGAAGGTCACCAAAACTGCTTGGTTACAGTATTCTTCAAAATATCTTATTTTGTGTTCCGCAGAAGAAAGTAAGTCATACAGGTTTGGATGAGTGAGTACGTGATGGTAAGTAATTTTAATAAAAAAAAAAAAAACTACCCATTTAATGATTCAAGTTCCATGATGTGATAGTCATCATGATATCAAAATTAAACCCTATTTACTTTGTTAGCTCACATTACTAGTCTTGTGGTGAACAATTAATCCGTGCAAGTTAATAAGTAAGGTGAGGCGAGGTGCGCTAAAATAAAACCCTGCCCTCTATTCAATATTCCGTTTCACTTGGAAATACGTCACAACACTGATGTAAAGTCGGTTGCAACTTTTGGTTCACGGGGACTTTAACAATTCCATTATTGAGTCTTGTAGTCCTTTTGAGGAAGTCTCTCACAATAAATATTTGCACAGTGTGGACCCTGTTGGTAATATTAACCTGTTTGGTAATAATTAAAAAAATAAATAATTTTTTTTTAAACTAAAATAAAGTTTAGTTTTTGTCATTTTTATTGTCATATTTTATGTCACAATATTTAGTTCATTGTTTAATATTTTCATAATGTACCATATGGTTCCTTGTATCCATTCCATGGTCCTTGCATCGCTTTCAGCAGCAACGTTCCCTCCTGAATCCTGTTTCATGACAAAAAAAAAAAATGATACCCGAGTTGTGAATGTGCAGTCTGTGTGTTAATGCAATGAAAAAGACTGTTTAACACAAAACAATGGCAGGAGTTATCTTCACGCAAACACAAGCATACGACGCGACCAATCAGTTGGCTCGATTTCCGAAACAAATGACTCTTTTTCTAATGAGTAATTCAGTAGGATGCGGTCTGAAACCCCTGTATAATTTACAGCAGAATCAAAATCGAATCAGAATCGAATCAAGAGCTTGTGAATCTGAACACAAATCGAATCAGAAAAAATCGTTCTTGCCCCTCAAGCTTTTTGTGTGGTGTTTTTGGTGAATTATTGTTTATCATTGGTTTATGGGGTTTGTCACTTCCTACTCAGAAAGCTTCTAGGTGTCAGGGTGAAGAATGTTTGCAGCGGTATAACACAATGAATTGCCACGTAGTCATGTTTACATTATGTGACCAGAGATGCTGGCACTGGATCAGAATGGGCTGTTTTTGAGCGTATTTGTTAGAGCATTGCATTCCCTTTGGAAAGTCCCACCTCACTAGGAAGGATGTATAATATTTCTTTGCTTCTGCATCGAAGTTTAGTTACGTGATTTTTTGTTTTTGTACCCTTATGTCAGGAAACCTTGCGTGCAACCAACAGGAGACTTGTGAGGTTGTTTTTTGAAGGCGGAAAGCTGATGTGTAAAACACCTGTAGACTTCATAATGACCCATAATGAAGCATGCTTTTAATTTTTTTGGTGCAAATTTTAAGTTTATATTGTACATGCATTTGATGTTTTTGTGTGTGTGCTGTTAGTTGCAAGTTGTGCCTATTTTTCATCAGCGAAAGCTTATATGCATGACTTATCTCTTGGACATGTTGTGCGCTGTCACTGCTTTTTCCTCAACGTGTTTATTAATGGTGCAGTGTGGTGTCAGTCTGTCAGGGTGTCAGCGCTGGAACAGCAGTGCAGCTGCACGCTCTGCACGTAGCTGGACTATTAGAACTGTCTGTCTGGCTAAAGTCCAGGAGCTGAGGTTTATATCAGCTCTGCATTGCTCAGGTTTATATCAGCTCGGCATAGCTCACTGGAACAGATGCAGTATCACATAAAGGAGAAAGGACATGTTGTAAACCCAAGAGGGCCTCTTACAGGAAAATCCCTGAATCTAAGAAAACAAATGACTGTTATGGAGATCTGTTGGAGTAAATAATGACAGGCATGATTAACATACTAATTGGAAATCATTGAAGACTTTATGCAAGCTCCAAATCAGTTCATAGCTGCGACATATGCATGTTATGTATATTTTAACATACAAAATATTTGTCAAAATGTTAAGCTAGTTAGCTAAAACAGCATCGATTTGAATCAGTAGTTCAGTGTATTTATCTAAAAATAACATGTATTATAATTTTACCTGGACATGGAAAAAAAATCTGGCTTTTTCAGGATTAATAATAGAAAGTTCCAACAGCATTTATTTGAAATATAAAATCTTTTTTAATATTATAAATGTAAATGTTTTGCACTGTAGCTCCTTTTTGATGACAACATAAACCAAACTCTGAATTTTTCTTGTAATGTTTAACAAAGCAATTGCCGCATGAATGCAAATTACTACTACTACTACAAAAAAAAATCTATAATTTCAATACTATCGGCTAATGGAATAAAAAAAAATTCTGCTTTTGTCATGAATATTGACAATCTAATAAATATATAGATAGGAGGCGCAGCTGTTTGTGCACACAGCGTCACATCCAGGTGTGTCTGAGACATTGAAACGGGAATACACGCACACTGAAGCTCTGATTGAAATGCTCTTTGTGTTGTGGGACTATGGCATCCCCTCAATCTCCTTTACCCTCCTCCACGGTCATGGATCTTTGCAGATGATGATGGGAGAGTGGCGGCATGGCATCCTGACGCAAAAGCTGCTGCGTGATGTTGATGCGTGCCATCCGCACCCACCTCTCCTCACCCGGTTGTTTTCTCATCCAAGCATGCCCTTCTTACTCTCTGACGCAGTTGACTCTCACACTCACCCCCACCTGAACGATTGAAGCGCCATTGAGCGATTTCACCCTTATCTGCTCCGGCCCATTCACGTGGGGGGCTCGCAGATTGCGTCAATGCCCTCAGCTCGCTTTTTTGTCCTGGCTTGTCTTTCTTTCCTTCTTCCCCTATATCCTTCTCCCACTGGCTAAAGCACACGCTCGCTCGCCCCTCCCTTCATCTTTATTTACGTTGTCCTTCGCTTTTGCACCTGCCACCAGGGTAAACATTTCAGTTGAAATGTTGTCACATGTATTGTGATCTGTCGTGTATTGCGTGCCATTGCAGGCTGCGAGACTTGGCTGGGAAGGCCCCTATTAAACGAGCCGAGGTGCGAAGGTTATTGAAAACTATGGGTTGGTCAAAATCTTATCACGCTATGAATACGTTTATTTCACAATAACGATATATTCTACTACAATATGGTAATTTTTGCTTTAAATAATATTTTTCGGATAACAATTTTTGATACCATTCAATTAAATATACAATTATTCTTAATAAAGTTACAAAACTATTCAGTCAAGAGCAATAAGATTGTTTTGATTAACATTAATGGCACAGATGGCAGCGGGAGCATTAGGCTGCTGTCACTTTAAGACCAAATGCATGGATCTAATATACTGATACACATGCGCTTTCTTTCTCAACTCTGTTTACGTTCTTTAGACATAAACAACCGTGTTTACAAGGATACTCGCAAAGACAGGCATTTTGACACATAAGTGTGTTTATTTGTTCATTCAATCCCAATAAGGCGCCAAAAAGAACTCAGTTCAGCACTCAGCACACTTTATGTGCACACTTTTCAGGTGTGTGCACTCAGAAACTGTCTCTTAGACAGTGCGCGTATATAACGAAATGAGTTCTTTAGCTGCTTATTGCGCTTGAATGGTTTAAAATCACTTGTTTTTAACCGCAAGGCTTAAAAACACATTCAAATTATAAGCTTCGGTGACAGCGCAGCACGGCAACATCATGTCTCTGCTAGTTAATCGTGTCCACTGGTACACCCCTAATGAAAACTGTATATTCCTTATGAGCTGAAAGTTTTTTTTAATGGAATATTGTAGTGATGCTCCGATTGATCGGCCGCCGATCATGATCGGCCGATATTGGCAAAAAATAGCTTGATCGGCAACCCCCAAAAGCGCCGATCAAAAAAGCCGATCACGTGACGTAAATAGCTCGCGCAACTTTTCCGCATGCGCGGCAACACAACAGCAGAGCAGAGCTTGCTTAACAGTGGCAAAATGAGTTCTCCTATGACGGCAATTCAATGGCAATTATAAACGAGCACACAACTGATGCTGGCGCGCGCGGTAAATGACATTCGCGAGAGGATAACAGATCTACGCGCGAGGAAACGGGAACTCGCGAGCTCATTCAAACCCTGCGCGGGCGCATGATATCTCTGCCCTCGCGCGCGCGCATGATCATTCCCCACACGCTCGCGCTTGGATCTCCTCTCGCCTGCTGATTTTGCTCGCTCGAACACTTTTATTTTTGGCAGTCGAGGGGCGGGACTTACTGTTTTAATAACCTCAAATGTCATTGTCATTATTTAATTTTTTGGATCTGATGTAGTTAGTTCCTCAACTACATCCATTGTAGTCTGCCTGACCCCTCTTTGTTTTGAAAAATTATACTGTGCCTTATTTGGAAAAGGTGGCCTACAGTAGCCTTATGTTATCTTGTTTTCTAACTACAATTAAATAAATATTGGTGGTTCTTCAAGATTTTCTTGACTCTAGCATATTTCCATTCTGTGATCGGCAGTGATCGGCAATCGGCAGATCATGATTTTGGTGATCGGTAATCGGTGATCGGCCCCAAAAATGCTGATCGGAGCATCACTAGAATATTGCAGTATTTATTATAAATGATTTATCCGTGCATATTGTTATTCTTTTTTAAAATAATGTGCCCTCATAATCTTTAATCAAAAGAACTTCCACTCCTACTTGCAGCGATGATGTTTTTTTTGGTGGGAGGGCGAGACAACCTGTCAATCACATCCAACGATCCAATCAATTCAGTGGACCTGCTCTACATTTTTTCATGTTCAAAAAGACGTTTCACTCGAATATACGTTTGAATAGAGAATAAAAACTATCGCAGCTTCTGTTTCATGCTGACTTTAAAAAGGGCCTATTATGCCTTTTTTCATTTCAACATTCTTTAGTCTGTAATGTTGCTGTTTGAGCGTAAAAAAGGTCTGCAAAGTTACAAAGCACAAAGTCCACTCGAAAGGGAGTTATTATCTGTGTCCTTAAGCACTGTTTCTGAACTCCTGAAACATCTCGATTGTAGTCTTGAGTTTTCTACTGGGAACGTACACGTCACAATATTCCTAGTATAACTAGTGTTACTACCGACTGGGAAGAGAGGTGCTGCAACAATGTGAAATATGTAAAAACAAAAACAAAAAAAACTTATTCTACCTATTCTAGTAGACCCCAAAAACAAAATAAAGATTTTGTAAAAGGGCATAATTTTACCATAGTCATCGTCTTCGCCCCTAGTTTGGCCTTTCCGTGACTCCTGAATTCCCCATCTTCCACTTGAAGTGAGTGATTTAGTCAACCACACCCCAGCACCACTACCGGTTATGTTGCTTGGAAAAAAGGTCCTCATGTACAGTCGTTTTTAGATTTGTTCCCAGCATGTGTGGCTTTTCTCAGCTGGCGTCTTTTCTCCTGGAATGATGACGCTCGTTCTCTGGAAATCTAATATCAAATTATAGTCCTCAGGAAGCTGGGGAGGAGAAATGTTAAGGGGGGACACACACTGCTGTTAGCAGCTCTGTGTTTTTGGGTCTAACGGTTCAGATTTCCACTGTTCAGTTTGCATCACGTAGTCACAGTTTTCGTAAATACTTGGTGTGTTGCTTTTCAGGAGGTACAATTTGGATACCGATATTTTAACACTTTAATTGCTTGTTACCAGTATGATTGCTATGGAAGCTTGTTTCCGCCACTGAATAATAAATAAATAATAATAATTGCGACTTTTTATCTCACAATTCTGACTTTTTTTCTCACAATTGCGATATATCAAGTCAGAATTGTGACATTTTTTCTCAGACTTGCGAGATATGAAGTCAGAATTGTGAGAAATAAAGTCGCAATTCTGAGAAATAAAGTCGCAATTGCGAGATATAACGACAGAATTGCGAGATATAAAGTCAGAATTCTGAGAAATAAAGTCGCAATTGTGAGATATAAAGTCCCAATTCTGAGAAATAAAGTCGCAATTCTGAGAAATAAAGTCGCAATTGCGACATATAAAGTCAGAGTTCTGAGAAAAAAAGTCCGAATTGTGAGATATAAAGTCCGAATTGCGAGATATAAAGTCAGAATTGTGAGATATAAAGTCAGAATTGTGAGATATAAACTATTCTGAGAAAAAAAAAAGAAAAAAAAGTCCCGTCTTTTTTCCCCCTTAGAATTGGACTTTATATCTCACAATTGTGAGTTTATATCTCACAATTCTGAGAAAAGATGTCAGAATTGCGAGATATAAACTCGCAATTGCGTGTTATAAAGTCAGAATTGCGTGATATAAAGTCGCAATTGCGAGAAAAAAAGTCAGAATTCTGACTTTATATCTCGCAATTCTGACTTTATAACACGCAATTGCGACTTTATTTCACGCAATTCTGACTTTATAACACGCAATTGCGACTTTATTTCACGCAATTCTGACTTTAAATCTCGCAATTCTGAGAAATAAAGTCAGAATTGCGAGATGTAAACTCGCAATTGTGAGATAAAAAGTCGCTATTATTATTTATTTATTATTCAGTGGCGGAAACAAGCTTCCATAGATTGCTGATTTTTATAAAAAATAAAATAAAAAAAATTGCTGCACAGCTGCAGAATAATGCACTGTAAATTACTGACAAAAATGAGACTTACAATATTTTGCCACCATAGTGGTCATAGGGCTTATATTGGTAATTTATATTATTTATCTATTTATTATTATTGGCCAATACATTTGCCATCATCAAGCACTAATAGATGACTATTTAACCAGCGCCCCAGAAGAATCTTAAGGATCGGTATCAGGGCTGAATAAGTATTTTTTTACGCATCATATCGGCTATCCTATAGCCTGAAGTGACATGATCCAATTCATTTTCAATGGAGGGCTCTGGCTCTGGACACTTTACAATTCTTACACATTTTATGTTATACAGATTTTGTCTTACTATGTAAATGTGTCTTGAAAATTTTAATAAATGTATTTATACTGTTTATCCCTCGTTTCATTCTATATATGTTTATTAATTCTTGCCATGAGAATAATGTTATAACCTTAAAGGACAAGTTCGGTATTTTACACTTAAAGCCCTGTTTACAGATCGTTTCTGATGAAATAGAACGGTTAAGATTACATTTTGGACACATGCTGCTGTCCCGAGAACTTTAGGTTTCTTTCACTTCCCCCCCCCCACCTCCACAATGGCTGCATATGTGCACTGGAACAATCCTTCCTAAATCGCATTAAACTTTCGTTTACAAAGACGTGAAACTCACCGAGTGGCCAGGGGTGTTCACTGATATGCTCACACAAAAATCGCTGCAAAAGATGCTTTCCAACAGGTTTTATCGTAGTTTTTGTCCAATTTCATTGACTTGTATTGGATGAAAAACTACGAACTTGTCCTTTAAATGCTGACATGGCATAAATCAAGTAAATAAATACAAATATTGATCTTTTTTAAAAGTATTGCATGACATGACGTGACTGAACTACACTACGTATGCAAATCAAAACATAAAGTTTACTTTTTTTTTTTTCATGGGAACCATTTCACCTCTAGTATGTATGCAAGTAAGGCAAAGAATGTTGGAAGAGATGTTTGTTTTTCGGCCATAAGAACACCCTCCCTCCCTGCCTTCCTCAGACAGGCCTGACACACACACACACATGCTGAGAGTCAGTGGAAAACACGCTGATGTCGTGTCCCAGGGGAGGACGTCTCGGTCCCTTTGACATTATGCTGTTGGGTTAGGGTTAGAGGGTTAAGTCAAGGCCTAAAAATTCCCTGCTGGGCTAGTGCTGCTTATAAATAGAGTGTTAGGTCACAAACTATCAGTGATAAGTGATCAGATTCAGGAGCCTACGTGCAGAAGTGGGTGAAAAGAAGGCGAGTTCCCGGAGGGGATCGATATCAGAGAGCTGTTCTGACAGTGCTTTTTTTCAGTTCACAGAAACATGGCTCACAGTATTAGCCCAAAGGTTTCTGTTATTTAAGTGTTTGTTGGGTGCTTGTTTGAAGCTTTTGTTAATGATTTAAAGGTGAACGTTGGCATTAGTCATGGTTTTGTTTAAAGTTTGACATGTTTTTTACTTGGAGAGGAATATTCTCCAACCTTTTTAGTTATTTTTAAACTTCTAATTATAAGGAAGTACATGTTGTTTGCTCCAGAAATGTAGTTTAACCGAGTCATATGCAGGTCACTTGGACTGATGAACTGATGATCTATTTTTATGAGTTTTTGACTCGTTCTTTCCTTTGTAACACTGTCCTGATCGCTCCTAACGGATGTGTCCATGTGCACAAATACTTTTACACTGCGATTTTCTTCTTTGTGATTAATTAACACTTTCCATGTAAACTCGGAGACCAAAATAAAAGGGGCAAAGGAAGAGCAGGAAAAGAAAAACCTCAGCAAAGGAAAGACTCCAGCAATGGCTTCATTGTTCCCTCAGCCTCATAACCCAGATTCAACAAGATTAAATGATACAATCATCATAGGGCTGAGAATTTCACAGTTATCACCTTATTTTTCCCACTTTGATTTCATGTATGAGTGTGCTGTGGTATCGTACAGTATCTGAAAGGAATTCAGCGGTCTGAACTCCATTAGACAAATACGGGATAACAGTGAGTCTCATGAAGAATATATCTTGAATAATATTTCACTTCAAAAGCAAAAAGTTATAATATTTAGCATATTTTTGCAATTTTTTTGGACCCTTGACCCACCCTCCCCCCTTCATCATCTGTGATGAATCTGTAATCTTGATGTTTTCCCTTTTTAGTTTAGTAATTCTCAATGTAAAATGAACCTGTCTGAGCACAATGATTTGTTTTTAATTAAGCATATTAAAGGCAGTACACCAAGTCCTATGGTGAATAAACACTTTACAGTTCATAATCTTTTATACCAGACAAAAAAAATTGTGCACTCTGAGTCAGTGTATAAAATAAAAGTCATTATGTATAAAAATTTATTATACATAAAGTGGTTTCCATACATAGCCATATTAATAATAATAGTATTAATAATAATACTACATAGCTTTTTTTTAATTACAGTAATAATAATTATGGAAATATGTTTAATTGTCAAGAAAATGCCACAATGCAAAATTGTCCTAATGATGTGCTTGAAATATTATCAGTTGACAGTCTTTGTGAGGTTATTGTAAAAAAAGAAAAAGAATATAAAAATATGAATAAGACTATAAATATGTTCAAAAATTATCTTATGATGGGGAAAAATAGAAATCTTCATTTAACAGTGTCTTCTTGTAGAGTGTGCTGCATCCAATCACTGTGAAAGGTCTGTCGTCACATGTTCTTTTGATTGGCTATATTTTGTCCAATTACTAAAACAACTAGTTTTTCCTTCCAGGCAATGGTGGCGTGTTATCCTGGCGATGGGACAGGATATGTACGGCATGTGGATAACCCTAACGGAGATGGGAGATGTGTCACATGCATATATTACCTGAATAAAGACTGGGATGCCAAGGTAGGAGTTTTTTTTCCACCTTCCTTTGAGCTTTGAACTTGTAAACGTTCTGTAGCATGTAAAACTGCATGAGATTGTTTAAGCTCTTCTGTTTGTTTAGGTATCTTATCTGATGTAGACTGCTTAAACTTGCATCTGAGCTTTCATTCAATTCAATGGAAGTTCAAAACCAACCTTGTGCAGAGAGTTTGCTGTTGGTACTTTAAATAAATAAGCCACACAAGAGACTGTTATTAGAGGTCTACTAGAACAATGAAACTTTGGTTTATGTTGGGTTTGTATATAATAGAAAAATAAATTATTGTCAAATATTTAGTGTTTAAGTTTTACGTATTTGTACATTGTACTAGTGTTGTCACGGTACCAAAATTTCAGTATTCGGTACCGATACCAGTGAAAATCCACGGTTCTCGGTACCAATTTCGGTACCAAAGCTTAATTTAGATTAAATGTACATAATTATATTAAAGTGTATATCACAAAGATGGAAACTGTAGTATTAAAAACACTTTACAATAAGATTCCATTTGTTAGATAACATTAGATAAAATGACCTAACAAAAAAAACTATAGTTATATACTGTTGCAATTATTCTCCTTTAGGGGTTAATTTAAAAATATATTTTTAAAATCAAAAGTTAACATTATTTCTGTTAACATTATTTAATGCACAATGAATGAAGTGAACAAACATGACCAATCAAGTGTTTTGTATTAAATAACATTCACAAACATTAATTAATGTTGTAAAAATATATTGTTCACTCAATGTGTTATGTTAGATAACGCATTAAGTGATGTTAATGAAAGGTATCTTATTGTAGCATTACCAAACTATACAGGAGATAAAATATGTTTTATTTGACTTGACTATACTTTTATTTAATCCAAAACTGTATTCATATTTAACTTTAAAAGGGCTTTTTAAACCTGCTAAGAGTTATCCAGCCAAGAATAAGACTAGAACTGCTTTTCTGACGGACTGATATTAATGACGGCTTTTTATTTCTCATCTCCATAAATATATCTAGTTGTAAAGCTAATGCAAGGGCTAGAAATCAATGAATAGGCCTATGTCACACTTCCTCGTCGTCATGGAGAGCGCAGTTCGCACAAGCGTTTGTACTCCCGTGGCGTCTGTCGTTGCTATGCATCCATGAACGCACATGGAAAAGTGAGCGCGCCGCTTCTATTAAGAGCGCGCTTGCCGCGCGCCATTTGAAATAACATATCTGCACGCGCAAAAACATCAGCACCACATCAGCAGCAGCACCGCCGATCGCCATCAGCGCTTTTATGAAGAGGACGCAACTGCACGCGCTTCAGGCATGCACGCGCATCAAGTACCGGGTTTGAGAAAACCTGGTACCGTGACGTTAAAAAAAATTTGTACCGACTTGGTACCGAAGTACCGGGTCTTTTGACAACACTACATTGTACTGCAAATTAATGGAAAGAAACATATTTCTAATCAGTTGACCACGTGGGCATCACACAAAAACACAGCACAACCAATAGTCCGATTCATATAGAAAAGTGTGTATAGAAGTGTGACCAGTG
This sequence comes from Leuciscus leuciscus, assembly GCF_965113295.1. NCBI lineage: Eukaryota > Metazoa > Chordata > Actinopteri > Cypriniformes > Leuciscidae > Leuciscus > Leuciscus leuciscus. The sequence goes on along the minus strand of NC_138747.1, from coordinate 8,818,776 downwards.
TAGCCCGACTTCTGAAACAAAATACTTCAATAAGCCGATTTTTTTTTGGGGGGGGGGGATGAATCAAAACCAAACCGTGGTGCAACCAGTGTCAGCCTATTCCTGAAACAAATTACTCTTATGAGCTGGTTCTTTTTGGTAAATCAAAAACATACAACAACAAGACCAGTGTAGACTGATTCCCGAAACAAATGACTGGTTCTTGAGTCCCGAAACATTACAAACTGGTTCTTTTAAAGACTGGTTAAAATGAACAACTTTATTTAATGATTTGAATCCGTCTAACACAGCCCTGTATACTGTAGTGGACACAGAATGGTTGGTTACTAAAATACAGTATACCTAATTGAGTCATAATCTAATCAAAATTGGAATTGAATTAGGAAAAATGTATAGATAACCTGTGAAATGTCTGCCTCCACTCTTATGGTTATGTTAAACATTTACTGTTGAAGTTCCATGAGCTTTCGCTGTGACCGCAGGCCTGACATTTTCCACTGCTGACTCTACCACCTTCCGTCACCTTCCAGCTGTTAAAGCCAGCACTGCGTCAGAGAGCGGTTCTGCTCTAGAACATTCCGACCGGCCATGGAAACCATCCAGAGTTAATCAGATGTTCTTATATGAAGTGAACGTTAAAGAGAGAGTTGGACAGTTTCACAGGCAAGATACAGGGATGGTAGAAGGGAAAGAAGGATGTAGTGCTAAGTGTACATTAAACACTCAAGGGCATGTTGCTCTTTATCTAGATGCTGTTTAAGGTTGAACTCGCTCTTTGCTTGAGGCTCGTAAGAATGCAGGACAGTCTGCAAACGAACACCGTTTTCTTCCAGTCATCGGTTTCTGTATCAGTGCTGTGATGTAAGGATGGGTCACATCTCACACACATTCAACCATGATATTTTCCATCCTTCTCAAGCTGCACAGGATGCCAGGATTGTCTTGGCTTATGTAAAAGCTACAGTTGTGTCAGAGTTTTTTATTTAAGCTAAATTTAGCAACAGGTTGTCCTGGGGCAGGAAAAAAGACATTCCCTCTCAGAGTTTTCCCATCCACAACATTCTGTTGTGTGTAAATGAAATTTGAAATCCAAATTCTTAATTGAATTTTAATGTTTTTGAAAGATGTCTCTTATTCTCACCAAGGCTTTGTTAATTTTATCAAGAATATAGTAAAAAAAACTAATATTGTAAAATATTATAATTTAAAGTTTTCTATTTGAATATGTTTTAAAATATAATTATATATAATTCCTGTGTGTATATATATATATATATATATATATATATATATATATACACACAAAAGTACAATTCACGGGGTAGAACTTTTTAATGAAGAAAAGTGGACAGTGCAAGTTTAAATTGTGAAGTATTTATAACTTATAATTAAAGTTATAATATTACCTAAAATAAGGTCATATTTAATGTGCTAAATTAAATTAAAAACAAATCATATTTTATAAAAAATATTTTAAATATTGCAATCCACACTAGGGATGTCAATTTTCACAAATTCCCATGATCGATCGTCGTTTAAATTAACGATCAATTAATCGTTAGCCTTAATACTGCGATATGCGTCTACTGCAGTGGCTATGACAGCACGACAGGGTCTGCAAATGCTGCTCAAAACGCTATATGTTCCTCACCAAATCAATTAGAATGGTTTTAAATATAAATAAAGGGCTAGTAGGATTGTAAAATGTTTCGATGTGATTGATAATTAAATTAATTATTTAATAATCAAATATAACTACTAATACAACGTGTCACCAACGCCGCCTCATATGCGCTTAGAATGTGTGACTGTTGTGGACGCGCTCTTCCTGGAACAACTGCACGCGCTGAATGAATCTGCTACCGTTAAACTGGAGCACTTTGCTAGCACGTTATTTATCTAAAAGAAACGCGTCCTATATGAGATTAATCAGGTATATTCAAAATAAACATAATATTACAAATTATATCTGCACAAAATTACGCAAATTCATGCACAAGTGAACTTGAACTAAGTTACGTGCCATTCATTCAGAACTACTCATGTTGTGGACGCGGCCTTCCTGGAGCAACGCGACACGGCAACTAAACCCAAATAATTCACAATGTTTTATTACAATATTGTTCTCTTTATAATGTTATGTGATATTACAGTCCCAATAGTCATTATTAGTCGTGCACTGTCGTTTGAGCTGCGCGCGCTGAAGCTGACGCTTTACTACAGAGTTAATGCATCCAATATGAGATCAATCAGATATAGATAGGCCTACAGAAAATAAACCGTATTACAACTTACATTTGCACAAAACAAAAGGCTGCGAATGCACACGCAAACTTATAGTCATGATGAAGGTGTAAAATGGTCCCAAACATAACTCCGGCGCGCTCGCTTTACATGTTGAGCAGCACGCACGCGCATGAAGACCTACTTAATCGATGATCGATAAGTTGTATCGATTAAATGTATTATCGACAATTAATCGATCGTCGATTAATCGTTGACATCCCTAATCCACACAACATAATGTGTCACATATCAGAGTTCAAAAGAGGACAAATTGTTGTCGCTGGCTCCTCTGAAAGCCCTACACTATACTAATAAATGATTGTTGTCTAAAACGGTTTCAGTTTCACTGTCCGGCCCCTGGAATATACCATAATTCTCATCTGCTCACTCTATAGGACCACGGTGGTCTTTTGCGGATCTTTCCAGAGGGAACCTCTCAGTTTGCAGACATAGAGCCCAAGTTTGACAGACTTCTGCTGTTTTGGTCAGACAGACGGAACCCACATGAGGTCCAGCCAGCTTACGCCACAAGGTCAGTGACACATTTCATTTTGTAAAATAGTTGTGTAAACTGCTAATGCTTAAAAGCAACTCTGTGTGAATTCATGTGCAGGTATGCTATAACGGTGTGGTATTTTGACGCTGATGAGCGAGCTCGAGCTAAGGAGAAATATCTAACAGGTGAGGTCTGCTCAAACATGACCAGGCACTTACATTGATCCTGAACAACATTATCTAGATTTCTGTGCTGTATCTATGGGATTATGGCCAGACTGCTTTGTTGGAATACTATTTAAAGGAGCAGTGCAGCCAAAAATGAACATTTACTCACCCTCATGTTGTTGTTTCACACCCATATGTTGTTACGATTTAAAATACTTTTAAAATATTTGTAAAATGTAATTTATTCCTGTGATGATAAAGCTGAATTTTCAGCATCATTACTCCAGTCTTAAGTGTCACATGATCCTTCAGAAATCATTCTAATTTGCTGATTTAGTGCTCAAGAAACATTTATTATTATGATCAATGTTGAAAACAGTTGTGCTGCTTAATATTTTTGTGGGAGTTATATTGTATGTTATTTCCTGTTATAAACCAATAAACATTCAATTTAACCATGATACATTTTGTTTCAAGATTCTTAGAATAGAAATCTCAAAAGAACAGCATTCATTTGACATCATCAATGTCGCTTTTGATCAATTTAACACATCCTTTCTGAATAGAAGTATTAATTGTCTAGTAATCAGTAACCGCTCACTGTCATTGTACAAACTGCTTGTATGACATGAGGGTGAGTAAATAATGACAGTATTTTCATTTCACGATTTCAAGTATTTTTCATTTTTCATTTCATTTCTTCATTTCAAGTATTCCTTAAAATATTGAAATAATGAACCACAGTGGGTAATCTTCTACCTAATAACAGATACGGATTGTCAGAGAGAGCGATGAGCAGGTCTGTATTCACATTTATGACATTTTTCTTTTCGTATTTTAGGTTCCGGTGAAAGGAGCGTAAAGGTGGAGCTAAACAAGCCGTCAGAGCCCAGCTAGTGAACGAGGGATGAATAAAGAGGAGTGTACAGGGTTGGACCTCCAGAGTGCTGCTGAGAGATGATGAGCAGAGGGCAGAAGAAAGTCAGGAAGCGACTTTCTCTCTCATTCACCTCTCCATCTGTCATCTACATGGGGCTTCTCACAGGGACTCAGAATGTGAAGACAGGCGTGAATTAACATGCTTTGTGTTTCCTTTATGAAGAATGCTGGCTTACATGAGCATAGGATGGACATAATGCGAAACTTGAGGGTGTTTGTGCACTTATTCAACAAGATTTTGAGCTATGACCCCCTACAGTTTCCTTCCCCGGTCCCCCTTGTCAACTTTGTTATTGCACGTGTTAATAAAGGTACAGTTTTGTTTGACAACGCATATGCAGAAACAACACAGAAAACCCCTTTTAAGGTTACAAGCTCTATGCAATGTCCTATACGTGTTATTCTGCTCATAAGCAGTTGGATTTGTGTTTTTGTATAGCTCTTAATTCCGCTTTCCAAGCTCTCCTAATTGGAGCCACAAGGAGCGTGCTTTATCATGGCTTGCACCTGTTGCTTGGTCACCGGGAGCATTGCTGGATTGTCTTTGCCAGTCATCAGCGATATGTCTGTTGTTGCAGACGCTATGTCTCTCCTGTCTTAAGCCAAACTTGACTTGACATCTCATGCCTAACAGCTCTGAGTTTTAAATAAAAAAGCAGTTTTCCTAAATACATCTTGTTTGACTGTGTGTGTACATGTTTTATTTGTTTCATCATTTGTTCGTCGTCTGATGGTATTAACCTTCTTGTCACTAAAAGTCATGTGACATTCATACACTTTTTCTGTGTGTTCGGAGTCTTGCAGCACCCTCTACCTGTTTGTAGCGGAAGAGCATTAAGAAAGGCTTCCACATGAGAATGGAGACTTGTTTACTTCTTTTTTGTTTCTCTTTCATAATTTTTTTTTTCTCTTTCAAACAGAATGGTAGAAAATATTGCACAATTGTCAATGTATCACTACAGTTAAATATGAGACCTACAGTATATTGGTTTTGCAGCACAACAGCACTGGGTCACCAACATTTTGCCTGCATACTTTTTAAAAAATAAGATTTTATACCTGAAAAGTCATACAAATGAATAAAAGTCATTAAATTCTGTAGTAGGCTACATATAATTTGTTAACCTCTAAAATATTTAATCAGCCAGAAGCATGACTGAAAAAATACACACACATATATATTATTGTTTAAAAGTTTGGGGTCAATATGATTTTTATTTTTGAAATAAGCATTTTTTTCCATTTCAAATAAATGCTGTTCTTTTGAACATTCTAATTACTAGAGAATCAAAAGTAGAATAATTTACACAAAAATATTAAGAAGCACAATGGCTGCTGATAATTCAGAGGAATAAATTACATTTGAAAATATATTATAATAGAAAACTGTTATATTAAATTGTAATCATATTTTACAATATTACTGTTTTTACTGTATTTGTGACCAAATCAATGCAGCCTTGATGAGCATTAGAGACTTATTTCAAAAACATACTTATGTAGGATATATGCATAAAATACGACTGGAATTTGAAATCATATAACAGAAGCATTACCAAAAACATCCAGAATTGTCTGAAAGGATTGGAGGTATAGAAGTAATGTTGCCTGCAGCTTCGCGCCACAGAACCAAAGACATCAAGGGATAAAGTGAAAACAGGCCTAAAGGTCTTTTCCCGATACTCTGACGCGGCTCTGGTAATTGAGGATTTTATCCAACTGGGAGAGGAGGGTTTAGTGTTAATGACTACATGCCTTAATTAGCCCTTTTATTAACTGACTTCGAAATAATCCACTTTAATGAGCAACAAAAAGTTCATCTGGGACACAAGATTAGACTTTTTAACGTTCAGTGTTAACTACACATTCAGCCAAACCAGTGCTAATGCAGAGATATTTTAAAGATCTCTCACCTCCATCATCATGGATCGGTCTGTGGGATTTCTTTGGATGAGGGCTAGCCTATAAGTGACTGTATAATATAATATAATATAATATAATATAATATAATATAATATAATATAATATAATATAATATATCTGAAATAGTTTGCTGCTCCAAAAGCACAAATTATATTTTAAATCTTTTATAACAACTAAGAATCTCGTCAGTAGCTTTTAGGTTGAAAATTCCAGTTTGCAGTGTAGGCTATGTGTGTACGCGGCGCTGTGTTGATTCTGGCTTCACACTCTCGCGCTCGCACTCATTGATCAGAACTTGAGAGTCGCGCTTTATATGGTGAGAAATGTAAAGTTTATCATCAGTTTATCATCACCGTTTGACACGTGCCACTTTGACCATTAACCAAACTCATGTTTACTCGATATTTTTCTTATTTATTTACAGCTGTAATTAAATGCTTTAAAAAGTTGAGATTATATGATTTCAAAATTGTTACATTTATTTTATCAGCACTATCCTGCATTTTTGTTACAAGTCTGCATGTTTCCATTTCGCTTAAATGTGTTGGTGTATTTTATTTGTTTCAGTTTTTGGATAATGGCCAGTGTTGAATTCATCAAAGACCTTTGTACTCCAGCGCTGGTTATTGACCTGGATAAAGTGAACAGAAATGCCGAAGCCATGCGGGAGCGCTTCCAGAAACTGGGGGTCCAGCTCCGACCTCACATGAAAACACACAAAACACTGTAAGATTCTCGTGTCAACAACACCAGCCGCTTTATCTACTGAATGATTTCACTTGAAAATGCTCAGACATCTTGCTTGCAATATACTTTTATAATATGTTATATGTTATTAACTATAATTCACTAGTTCACTAGTCATTTTGGAAATATGTATTTGGACACTTAAGACACTTAAAGGAATACGCCTCATTCACCCAAAAATGAAAATTATCCCACAATTTACTCAAGCCAAGCTATTCTAGATGTGTATGACTTTCTTCTTTCAGCCGAACACAATCAGAGTTATATTAAAAAAATATCCTGACTCTTCCAAGCTTTATAATGGGAGTGAATAGTGCCTGAGTTTTAAATGCTCCAAAAAGTGCATTCATCCATCATAAAAGTGATCCATACGACTCGAGAGGGTTAATAAAAGCCTTCTGAAGTGAAGTGATGTGTTTTTGTAAGAAAAATATCCATATTTAAAACTTTATAAACTATAATCACTGGCTTCTGTCAACGGCCGTACGCGCGTTCAAGAGAGAGTTGAGTTCCAGCGGAAGGGTGACCTCTGACCCAACGACTTCTCTTATATCGAAATCCTCTGACATTTTTCTTTAAAACATCTCTCTTTTTTTTTTTTCTTCAGAAGGCATTTATTCACATGTTGAATATTTTTATGATGGATGAATGCACTTCTTTTGGAACTAGGGCACTATTCACTCCCATTATAAAGCTGGGAAGAGCCAGGATATTTTTTAATATAACTCCGACTGTGTTTGGCTGAAAGTCATATATAAGTAGGATTGCTTGAGGCTGAGCAAGTTATGGATAATTTTCATTTTTGGGTGAACTATTCCTTTAAAACATTTGAATATCTTTTTTTATATAAAAATGTATTATAAAAAATTGAAGGTAACACTTTACAATAAGATTCCATTTGTTAACATTAGTTGATTCATTAGTTAACACGAACTAACAATGGAAAATACTTCAAATGCCTTTTCCCCCATTTAATCATTGTCATTGTTTTCTCATCTTAAATGTTACATGTCTGTTGTTTTCAGGGAATGTGCGGACATCATGACAGGAGGCTCTCGTCGGTGTATCGTGGTTTCTACTCTAGCTGAGGCATCATTCTATGCTGATAATGGCTATGATGATATACTGTACGCATACCCACTGCCATTTGATAAAGTTGAGCGCTGTGCTGAGCTATCTGAGAGACTCTCTCTATTCCACATCCTAGTGGACAACCGCCTTGCCCTACAGGAACTGAAGAAGAGACCTTTGAAGCAGGGAAAAGTCTGGAAGGTGTGGATGAAACTGGATTGTGACAATGGGAGAGGTAACACTTGAAGAGGGAGTTCACCAGATGTTTGAAGTGCAGTTTTTGGGTGTACTGCAGTAAGATAAGTTTGTTTGTTTTGTGTTTCGACAGCGGGTGTTCCTCACTGTGACCCAGCTGCGCTGAAACTTGCCCAGGAGGTCTGGGATACTGCAGGGGTGGAGCTGACAGGAATTTACGCCCACTGTGGGAACACCTACGCCTGTCAGGGGGAGGAGCAAATCAAAGCCGTCGCTCAGGAAACCACTGCCATCACGCTGCAGTTCATGGAGAAGTATATGATGACATCACCTATCGCTCACTGAAAGTTTCTCTTTGAAAACACTGATCGTTTAGCAAAACTAAGAAATGTAATCCTTTGAAAAAAAGAATATTCATTTTTATTATACATTACACTATAAATTATAATATTGTGATCCCTAAGTTTAATTGTAACATTTAAAATGATTGATTTTAGTTTTTAGTGTTTTATTTTTAAATTATGACAACAAGGCAAATAAATGAACAGCACTAATAAATGGAATTTGTTTTAATGTTTGGTTTTTAATTTATTTAGACAACAAAACATGATAATTTACCAACACAATAAATGTAATCTTTTGCAGAAAAGATAAAAATGTTATATATATATTTTTATATTAAACATTATAATATTGTCATGCTTAAATTCGCTTTAATTTAAAATAGTTGATTTTAATTTGTAGTGTTTTATTTTTAATCTATATTTAAAGACAAACATAATTGTAAACACTAGTAAATGTAATCTTTAACAAAAAAAAATATATAATTTTTTGATATTGTACATTATAATACTGTGATGCCTGTGCATCAGTATGTGTAGCATTTAAAGTTAATAATTTCATATTTTTAATTTATTAATTTTTACTTTATTAATTTTTACTTTGTTAAGAATATAAAAAAATATATAAAGCATATAAATGTAATATAGGCATGAAATGAACATTATCATCAGCTTATCATAATTTCCAAAATTTTTATATCAGTGCATCCCTTCTCAATATGCATTGATTGTATTATATCTACTTTCCATAGGCTGAAGGCTGCTGGGATACACACCCCCAAATCCAGCATTGGCTCCACCCCTTCCTGTAGCCACCCAGTTCCAGACATGGCCATGTTGAGTGAGGTGCATCCTGGGAACTACGTATTTTATGGTCCGTGTTGCCATGTTCTCCTGTTTAATAATTATAAGCAGTGATGTTCTCATTTTTTTTGGAATCATAATATTATCTGTTGCACATCCAGACGTACAGCAGTCCCTCATTGGGTCCTGCAGACTTGAGGATGTTGCAGTACGGGTACTGACGCGGGTCATAGGTCACTATCCACACAGGAACCAGTTACTTGTCGACTGTGGGTGGACAGCACTGAGTCATGATGGTGGGGGGCGCTTACCCACCGGATACGCCATAATTGAAGGACACCCGGAACTCAAGTAAGAGATCATTATGTGGATTTATATGAGGACTGATTTTTTTCTAGGGATGCACAAATGGTACCATATCAGTTATTGGCAGATATTAGAGGGGATTTTTTTGTGCTAATTTTCCATATTTTTCCATATACTCTACTGTTCAAAAGTTTGGGGTCAGTAATATTTTTTTGTGTACTTTTTCACGGCAAGGATTGAATTAATCAAAAGTGACAGTAAAGACATTGATAATGTCACAAACAAATATATATATTTCAAATAAATGCTGAACTTTCTATATATCAAACAAAAAATTATCATGGTTTACACAATGCACAGTACAATATTAGAATGATTTCTGAAGGATCATGTGACACTGAAGACTGTAATGATGCTGAAAATTTTGTTTTGTCATCACATGAATAAATTACATATTAAAATATATTAAAATAGCCAAACTGTTATTTTAAATTGTAATAATATTTCACAATATAAATTTACTGCGTTTTGAGAAAATAAATGCAGCCTAAAAGACTTACAAACTTAAAAACAAAAGAAATCTTAAAGACCCAAACATTTGATCATCGAATTTACCAACATTGGTAAATGTTATCTTTGCAAATGTCAAGATAAATATTCATTTTTTACACTGTGGATTATAATGTTGTGATGCCTAAATTCACTTGTTGCTAGTGCCGTCAAATCGATTAATCACATCTAACATAAAAGTTTGTAAATATATAATATACTGTATATGTAAGTGTGTATATATATATATATATATATATATATATATATATATATATATATACTAACTTTTAGGTTAATTGTGATCAATCTATTTGACAGCTCTACTTGTGGCATTTTTTGTGTTTTAAGTTATATAGACAGTAAAGAATTTTAATATCAACCATTTATCAGTTATCAGCCATAACATAATTACCAACTTACTTTTGTTGGCATGAATTTTTATCTTGGTGCATCCCTTGATTTTTTCATAAAGCACCTGTCTGCATTGAATCAAATCCATTCTGAAATATTACAAATTAAGCAGTGACTTTACATAATCATTTTTTGTACACGTTTAGATGTTGTTGTTTTTACTTCCCAACAGTGGGAGTTGTAGGTTTTGTGAGTCAGATGATATAAATAGCATGAAGGGTGTCGTCTGTTTTGCAGACTACTGTCTATGACTCAGGAACACGGCAGGGTGGAGCCCATCTCTGGAAAACTGGACTTCAAGCAGTTCCCGCTGGGGTCACTCCTCACACTCATGCCTTACCATGTGAGTTACTAACCCTCTCACTGCAACAAAGCACACACAGAAACACAGTTTTACATCTGACTAAGCCATTGCTGTAGTCTATCATTTTTATTCATGTGTTGTGCATTAAAGTGAACCTGTTATGCTTTATCGGATATTACCTATCATACATATAGCTGTTTGTGAATGTAAAAGTTCTGCAAAGTTTCAAAGATCAAAGTGCACGATAAATGGAGTCATTGTCTCCTAAATGAAAGAACTGCCTGAAACGAGTCATCAGTAATTCCAGTCTTACTTCTTGCACAAACCTATGTAGGTTTGTAACAAATTTGCATAATGCCCACCTGAGGTCTTCATTGGCTGCTTGTGAACAACGTCTACTTTGACCCGCCTCCAAACACTTTAGTTGTAGCTGAGGCTTCGAATAGTTTGGTTCGTGTTTTCAACATGTCAAGAAGATGCTATTTTCTTCACTACTTAATATTCTTAATATTACCACAAAATGCATAATCCCAATACTGTGCAAAATTATGAACATGACCAGGGCAGGCAGAATAAGAAAATGTCCAATAATTAACTGCACAAAAACATTGTTCTCAGCACAAACTTTGTTTTTTGAGAGCACGTATTTAACATAGCTTGAGGGCTTGTCATACCATCTATCACTGTTGGAAACCGCACTTACCATTGTTTTCATTCCTGCTCCTTAATGCTAATTGAACATGGTACATCTGAATGAAATGAATGATTGATTTCCTTTAAAATTAAGAGCAGGTTGGTGAAAAGAAAACCTAATCCCTTGTATGTTTTGTTGACAGGCTTGTGCTACAGCTATGATGCATCCGGTCTATTTTGTCCATTCTAATGGGAAGATTATAGACGCATGGAAACCCACTCGAGGCTGGTAAAAATCTCTACCAGAGGGACTGTGGTACAGCTAGGGACTGTTAGAAATGTTTAGGACTTGTAGCAACTGTGAATTTACTGTCAGGTGTCTATTAAAAACCCTTATTAAGAGGGAAGTGCAGCCAAGTGCATTATGAGTTGGAAGCATGGCAGTTTTGTCATTGAGCAAAATAGCATTTGTGTCAACTGGAAGGCTTACATTGGACTTACAATTAATTCTTCTTTGCTTCTTTAAATGCCTAAAAGACTACAATATTCTCTGCAGATTTATGAAAGAATGTGAAAAGACTGATTTCTTCTTTGTATCTGAATGAACTTGCATGCGGTATGTTTTATGGACTCAAAAAGAGTTTTGGGGAGATCTTAAATGTCTGAATTTCTGCTTTTTACTAAATGTTAACAACATGCGCCTCGGTTTGTAATAAACTCCTCTACCACAGTGGGAATCAGATGCTCTAATTGCCTTTTGTTTTTATGTTCCAAATTGAAGTATTCTCTTTAAAATACAATAAAGCAGTAGTGGGTAAGACGGTTAATAATAAAACAAGCTTTTTGTTAATAGATGTTTCTTCAATTTTGGACACTTTGGCCCTGTGGACTTCAAGAAAATAATCTCTATAAAAAATTTTTTCCAAAAGCACATACAGCCAATAGAGGATCATTTTGTCAATTCTGTCTTTAAGTATATAGATCCAATTAAAAAATATTTTCACAATTTTTGCATAGTTCATCAAAAAATACAGTTTCATAAGTAATGTATTATGTAAATAATATATAATGTATATGTATGATTACATATGTAGAACAGTAAATCATATTTTCATTTTTCATAGTTGTTTTGGGCAAGAGTTAAAATGTATGCATAAAAGTAATTGGAAATGTTGATGTAACCTTCATATATCAAAAAAGGGACATAAAACTGCCTGAAGTTGACAATATTCTATTAGTCCCATGATCTCGTGCACAGTTAGTCAGATTCCATATGGAAAATGCAGAGTAACAGCACCCAGACAGGCTTGCTGTTTTTACATGACCCCCACACATTATACCACAAGAGCATTGCAAACATGAAAAGGAATTTAAATTACACCCAATAGTCTCTTTGATAGTAACTGGAAGTCCAGTCAAATGACACTTCCCTGAGTGCGTTTTTACTAAGCACGGTTCACCTATTCACCTGACCAATTGAGTCGCTCTGATCAAGACCACGACACGACTGGCCAATAACAGCGCAGCGCGATGAGCACCGATACGCTCACAAATCACCGCACTGCGCAGCTATTGGCCAGACGCAGCGAGGGCTCGATCAGAGCGACTCAATTGGTCAGGTAAATAGCTGCAAGTTGGCAGGAAGAGCAGAGCTAGAGAGCGGAGATACATGATGATGTCAACACGGCAGTGAACCTTTCGATCAGGCAAACGCAAGGCCCTATTTAACCCGTCGATTCATTGATATTTACGGTAAAGGTCCGGTGGGATCTTACAAGTAATGTTCTGCTTGATCTCAGAGGTGGTCGTTGTGTCGGGTCTGTCCTTTAAGGCGCATTGCAGCTTTGCTCAAGGACTCTAGCGATCATCTGCAGCATCCGGAGGAGTCCAGATCCTACTGGTATGTAATTCACAACCATACCATTGATAAAACCTGTGTGTGTGTGTGTGAGAGAGCATAGATGAGGCTATTTAAATACATTTGAACCACATACGTTGGAAGATGTAACCGATTCTGTTATATTGATGTTTTAGGCCGAATGTTTATTACATGTATTAAATCACATTTATGGTCACTAAAAAGTTAACAACAACATGTCATGTTTGATTGTATAACTGATTATTTGTATAACCCGTTCAGACTTGAATTATGTTCCAAGGACACAAAGATCTGATAATGCTTGTTTCTCTTTAAATACAAATTTCATTCAAATGTAAATGCCACCATAATTATTATAAATAACAATATCCAGTTTTTAATTTTTATTTCAATATATATTGCAGTAAACAGTGAGTCTGAGCAACATTTAGATAATTGTACAAATGGATTTTATATAGGCTGTTTTGATAAAACTGTGAATTGTAGTGTTGTTAACTAAAATATTATTACTGTAAACACATGAATCACTGTTAGATCATTAAAAACTATATGGCAAACAAAGAAAGGATAATAAATAATTCAGGCTAAGCATTTACACTTATTGTACACTTAGCCCCATAGATTGACTTTTAGTGCTGTATTTTGAACCTGTAGGCTAATAGTTAAAATTCTGTAATATTTTTTTCAGCCTCGTGTCACTGGCTGCCATGCTTTTAGTTTCAGAGGGCTATTATTATTATTTTTCTGTTGTGTTGACAAAAATCAAACAATCACTTGTCAATCACAAAAAAAAAAAAACATTTAAAAAAAGAGAGAGTGATGTCCAGTGGAATCCACACTGGGTTTGAATTGGTTAATAATATGTTAAAAAGAACATCATTCTGCATATCATCTATTTTTATACCTTTAAAAAAAACATGCACCCTAAAGTATTACCATAATGGTTTGGCCTTCAGCTAAATTTGGAAGCATTTTTCAATATGCATTCTCTGTTCTCTGGATACCTTTGGCCCACACACACATTGGTACTATTCCACCTGGCATAACATCAGCTTTAACTCTCATGCACGAAGTGAATTGATCAAATGCCAGTAGGGCACACCTATAAACCACCAGTATGAAGTGCCGCCCCCCCCAAAACACAGATGCACCAGTGTTGAGTGCAGGAAGCCGGCGTTCACTAAAAAACCACAGTCAAATGACACAGGAAGGGTGGCGGCAATCACTGGGGCTTGATTTGCCACTGATGTAACCCTAGAGTAAATCTTTAATCAAACCAACTCGGGTCTTTTGTGCCCTAGACAAGGGGTTGTTTTCATCTCAGAGGAGCTGGATTGTGACCCTTGCCAAGGACTTGTATTCTGTGCAGCACAGAGATTTGCCCGGGCGAGATTAGACACCATCTGGCTAATTTGACAGGATTGAGAGTGATGAGACGCATCTCGCACTGTCAGAACAAAATAATGCTTGTTGTGTTTGAACGCATGCATATGCTAGGAGTGCATCTGTTCGTATATCGGTCCATATGTTTGCTTGAATGTTTGTCCTCACTATGGGAACAGCGTGAGATATGCATATCCTGGTGTTCAATGAGATTTTGAGTGCAGGTAAAATTGTGTCTGTGACAGTTTGGAGTGCGTTTTCAGTCGAGTACGTTGAGTGTGTTGCGCAACCTATTTAACAATGACCTTTCTGTTGTGTCCCGCTGCAGTCGACAGGCCGATCATAGTAAACTCTCTTGTTAATGCTCATTGAACGTGTACTACTTTGATCTCCGTTCAGTGAAACCACCTCTCATTTTCTCTCTTCCTCTCTCTCTGCACTAAGCTCTTTTCACAATGGCTATTTTAGGCCTGGCTGTGCGTCCCTCTTCAGGGGACTGTATACACTTAATTATCTGGTGCTGAATCTTGTAAGCTTCTTACCTGTTGGCAAGGGTTGGAGAGAGCAGGCGCGCTAACCGTTGCGTCCACGCAGCAGAGGAATGTTTTGGTTAGGCAGATTGCCCCCATCTTGACATAAGGTGTTAATACTGAAGGTCTACAGCTTCTGTGTAATGAGGGGAGTATTTCACTGCTATTTTGTTGCAGCCACGTTGCATTTTTCAAATATTTTAGTCCTGGTTGAGTCAAAGTGTTTCAAAGCCTCAGGATAAACCTTCTCTTTTGGAGAAATTGAATGGGTTGTTGCATAACATGTCCATGAACATTTGTTACAGCATCAAGTTTTTAGGTTAAGATTCATGTTTAAGGAAAAACTTTATGAATGTTTAAGAATGCTGCTTTTCCTTTACTGTCCGTCTTTCTATACTTTCAAATACTTTCTATTTGTCTATTTTAGGTGAAGTAAAGCATGTTAAACCAGAGGACATTTCTGACATCCACTGCCCAAATTTAAAGAAAAAACAATGTACTGTTGAAGAGGAATGTACTAACATTTGACTAAAATTTAGATAAAAAAATGCTGAAATACATGGCCAAAACCACCAAGTTGCATTCGTTGACATGTAGCCAATTCTCATATGCATAACCGGGTCATTCTATAATTTAGGTTAAATTTCATATCCATTGATGATAATGTTTTTTTCTAACAATTTTCTTCAGAAATATAATTTCAAGTCAAATATTATATCAAATTATATCAAAATATAAATATACCTTATAAAAGTAAAATAAATAAAATTTTCTTTCAAATAAGAAAAATTCTGTCGACTATGTTACTAACCAAATACCCCCATTATGAGGCAAAATGGTGAAATTTTCAACTGTTACTTGCGTCAACTGGCATTATCAACTATGTTTTGACAGAATTTTTATTTTATTTTTTACATTTTAAATGCCAGATTTTATTTTATTTTATTTTATTTTATTTTATTTTATTTTATTTTATTTTATTTTATTTTATTTTATTTTATTTTATTTTATTTTATTTTATTTTTCTGTTCAGAATCGTGGGAGAATCGTGATCTCTATTTAAAAAAAAGAAAAGAAAAGTGATTCTCAATTTATCCATAATCATGCAGCTCTAATAAAAATATTCTTGTCCTTAGTGACCGTGCTGATAATTTTACACAAATATCTGCAAAAAAATACGATTCTTAGAAGTCTTTCAGAAATTGTCACTGTACATATGGCAGAATAGACAAAAAAAAAAGTTACTGTGTAGCACTTAATCAGTGTATGTAGTGGCATACAAGGCATACAAATAGTTGTTTTATTGCTTTTGCTAATGTGAAATGTCCCCTAAATTATAGAATGACTCAACCTATATAAATGTATATATTTTTTATGTTATTTGCAACATTCAGTGATGAAAAAGCTTTAAATGAAGCAAAAAACAGTGTACAACAATAGCGGTACAGTAATGCAGTTAGCGCTGCTTCCTCTAGGCTATCTTAGGTCATGTCTTCATAGCACAAGTAGGATTTTGTTTAGCGTGTAAAGCATCTGTTCTATTCACCTCAGATTCACTCCCCAACCACCAGCACAGCACTGCTTTCTAATCAGAGCAGAGCACACTCCCCCTCACCGTCACACTGCCATATGCAGAGCCTGCCATTTTAAGAACTGCACACAAACATGCATAAACAACACAGACGTCCTGTATTAGGACTGAATGGGGCAACACCTGCGTGTGTTTGCACTATTAAGCTCTCAGTTTGGAACATGAGCCCACAGTTGTCGTAGTAACTGTGATGCTCTGTGTGTTGGGCAGGTGTGTGAGCTTTAATGGAGATTTTGAGCGGGATGTGTGCGTCTTCTTTTTATCTGCCGGCTGTTTGACCAGAGATCGAGAGGCATGGAGAATCTGAGCCACATCTCTCCTTGTCTACACTTGTGAGCTGGGTTTGAGTCAGGTGAGCCACAATGAACACTAAAATGGTTTTGTGGAGTAAATGAAAGTATCAGCGAATTTGCACATTTTAAGACGATAGTAATACAATAGCACAAATGAAAAAATGGGAATTATGTAGTGATCAAAAGATGTTGAGCAAATCAAACCATCTTATATTTCCAGGGATTCTTTGAAGAAACTCAACCTTGCTTAAAAAACACACACACTTAACCCAGATGGTTTTCTGGTCTTAGATGGTTTACGCTGGTCTACCAGCCAAGCCAGATGGTCTCCTAGCCCGACTAGCTAAAAAGAAGAGACGAAACGGAATGAAAAGTTCATGTCCCGATTATAGTGACCAAAATGATCAGAGTTATCAATATTATCACGGTATCGTTAAAATGAGCTGGAAATGTTCAAAAAGTACTGATACACACACACTGAATTAATTTCACCAAGTTTTGTCGAAAACCAACAAATAAACATTAAAATAATAACATTAGCAATGAAATCCAGATTTTAAATGAACAAAAAAGTTGAAAAACCTCACATTCAGAGTTTTATCCATTCAAATTCATCTTTGATCACCAAAAAGGCATACTTAAAGTTTTTTTCCTGTGAAACTTTTTATTAATGCCATCTTGTAACTACACCCTTGCTTCATTTAGTTAGCCTGACTACGTCAGACTTCATACTTCCGCTCAATTTCAGTTCGCTTCTGTACTCAGTCTCAGATATCGACCCATCTCCCAGTTTTCCTCCGGCCTGAAAACAGCCGGCCAAACAACGAACAGAGGGCGGCTGAGAGCCGTGACGTAGACGCTGATTGTACCGTGGATGCGTAGGTTTACTTCACATAATCTGCAAAAGTCGTTCACAGCCATGTTCACTCCGGTATTTCGCTCGATGGTTTTGTTTTCGCATCATACACGTGTTTACAGTGGAAGTTCGATGCAGCTGAGCCGGCGTATAACACACGCCATAACCAAACGTTATGTGATTGGCTTACGGGTAACCAATGATTTTAAACTTCAGACAAGCACCCCCCCCACGAGAAAGAAAACGCTTTTCAATTATGCCCTTCCAGACTCTGTCTACGAAGCAAAGCGAAGTAGCAGAGTTTGGTATAACCAGGCTATCATTTAGTATACGTGGATTCATGAATATGCAAATGAGCCCCGCCTCCACTCACTCATACAAGGTCGTCCACAAGTCGATGTATCAGAATGGTAATAAGTTTTATGCATCGCTCTCTACAACGTCAGACGCATAACGGTAATTAATATAATTGGCTTTTGGCTTGACTGTTATCAAACAGCTTATAACGTGTTGCTAATGTTACACAAACCATGTTCCTGTCCGCCATCTCAGAGTCAGACAGCTGCCTTCTAAAAATCAGTATCTTTAGAAACGCTTTGAACAACTTAGAACGTCAGTGGAGAAAGGCATATAGTTCATCATAACATTCGCCAGATTCGCAGCTGAGTAATGATGATATGCTAAAGCCCGCCGGCATGTTGACGTGATTGGTTACAAGGTAGTTTGTGACATCAGAAACACTGGCGATTTCAAACCGAGTTTTTTAAACTGTCTCTTTTTCACTGCAGTTTTAAGGAGAAAATACTCTGCAATGGTCTTGACTTATGAATTTGCACATGGTTTAAATTTGTAGAATGCACATTAGCTTATTTTCTATTAACCTGATGAGGTTATGGGACAGCAGTAATAGAGCTGTTTCCCTGGTAACCCTGCGAACACGGAGGTAAGAAGAAAAGAAAATCTAAATGCCATAAACTTTTCCGAAGACCGTCAGTCTCCTTCAGAAATTCATTCATATGATTAATAAATTCGTACATTAATTTACCTTCAGCACTCTTGTAAAACCTCACAGCTTTCCGCCATGTTTTCACACCAAACGAAATACTGCGCCTGCGTGAGACCGTTGCTTATCTTTGCTTAATGCTGGACAGTATTATTTTACTTCGAATTTTTCAATTCGTGGTAATTAAAGGTACAATATGTAAGAATTTTGTATCAAAATGTCCAAAAACCACTTGCACAGTGTTATATATTTCTTTAAATTGTGTACTTCCATTATCCTAAATGTTTCCAAGAATTAGTAAATTCAGAGATATTCACAATTTAAAAAAGTGCCCGTCCCTGTTCACTTGTTGCCTGTCAATGACGTAATATCCGCGTTATCCCTGGTTTCCGCTTGTACTGCCATAGTAACCATGGCAACAGATGTGTTCTGGACAACTGCGTAGTGCGTAACGTCTAGCGGCACGCTGTTGTTGTTTCGTTCAAACATTATATAGAATAACATTATAACTTTCAACACTCTCAAATGCTGTTTAGTATGATATTGCAGCGCTGCGTTACCTCAAGTTTAATTCGGCAAATAAACTGACCAGTTTGAGTATTAATTCAGCACTTGCGGTTAGTTCGGTAGAATGAAACGTCCTTATTCCTTTATATCCTTATATATGTTATTGTAAGAGGTTAGCCTGTTACCCCTAGCGGCGAATATTTTAATTTTTTTACATAGTTTAGCTTTAAATAAGGTTTAAATGATAATTAATATATGAAACGGTAATACTGACTGTAGAGTAGTACTATCATCAATTCAGTAACAGTTTCATCCCTACTAAAAAGTGACCAAACCCCACGAAAACCAGGCAACTGACCAGCGTGACAGAAGGGAGAACAACTAAGACCAGCAAACCAGATTAAAAAAAATTCATTTGTACACTAGCTTCCAAAAGTTTGAAGTTGGTTGGCATGCTCACCAAAGCAGCATTTATTTGATAAAAAATACAGTAAAAACAGTACTATTGTCAAATAGTAAAATTTCAAAATGTCTATTTTGATATAATGTAATTTATTCCTGTGATGGCAAAGCTGAAGCAGCCATTACTCCAGTCTTCAGTGTCACATGATCCTTCAGAAATAACTCTAATAAACATTTCTTCTTATTATCAAAGTTGAGAACAGTTGTGCTGCTTTATATTTTTGTGGAAATCGTGATAATTTTTTTCAGGATTCTTTGGTAAATAGATCATTCAAAATAACCGCATTTATTTGAAATGGGACCTTTTATCCTTGCTACTAAAAGTATACATTTCTTTAAAAAAATAATAATCTTACTGACCCCAAACTTTTGAAAGGTAGTGTAGATATACTTTATATTTGTCTAAAAAAACAAATTTGACCTCAACCTGTGACAGAGAAAATGCTGTTAAAACCAACCATGAAACTGTTTTGCATTACTTAATGGAATAATGCAAAATATATGAGAAAAAAAAAGTGCCTGGCAAATTCTCAGATTTCAGTGACATTGACAGGTGTGGCACATTTAATTTTGGGCCACGATTTTGCTGCAAGTGTGGTACTAATATTCATTTTCTTTACATGTTTCATATTTCCCTAATTTTCTCTGTCAGGAGGACCATGCTCAGCTCACAGCGTGTGGTGGAGGAATGGCTCTCTGAGTTCAAGGTGAGAAGTTTGACATCCTTGCAGGCTTTAATATGGTGTTTTTTATATAGCTCAGTCAAATTAAGTCCTCCTTTCCCAAGTGATCCGGGTGCAATGTCCCATTAACCACATTTGGAATCTCAGAACATAATGGAGGAATATTTCAGCCTCCAAGTTAATTAAACTCCAGGCCGATTCAGGTTGAGGCTGCTCAGTCATGCCAAGCACCGTTTCTCCTCTTTAGACCTTACCTGAAGAGCAAATCCGCAGCTATTCTGGCAGCCTGCGTCTGAAGAAAGCTCTGGTACCTGCTCTCTATGCTGTTATTCAGGAGCAGCCCTGCAGTGAGGTACGATGATGAAGTGTTTGAAATGATTTATATTTTATTTAAAAATGTTATGGTTATTTACTTGTGTTGGGTGATGATTCCTTCTGAAAGCACATGTTGATACAAACTTTCAATGGTAACTTGAAATGGCATGTTGGTTGAGAATTATTTTTATTTGGGACTAAAATTTCTGAAACTAATACTAAATAGAAATCTTGAAAAGATGATAAAAAAAATCTCAAAAGCATATAACAAAATTTACTAAAACTAAAACTGAAATTAAAATTAAAACTGAAAATAGAAAATGTATAAATGCTAATTAAAAATATTAATATTAAAATATTTAGTAACACTAAAATGATACTGATATTATTATTGGTGAATGTTATTTCATGCCTTTGTGATCTTAGTTATGTCAAGGCATTTCATTTTAATTTATTTAATAAAACATTTATTTAATATTTCTGAAAACATTTAAGAGAAAATTGTGTGAATTAAAATAACTGCAAAATATAAGGAAATAAATTTGAATTTCGTATTGTCTTTAATATCTTGATCTGTTATGTTCAGTTTTTCTTACATATGCTGCCTCCTTGTGTAAATTAATTAATGTTGCAAAGGAGTGTTCCTCTCAGTGCCTGTGTCCATCCCATACTGTCTCTTTCACTTTAAATCACAATTTTTTTCTCTCTCTCTCTAGCTGCTGGCTCCGGTGTGTCATCAGTTGTTTGAGTTGTACCGGAGCTCAGAGGAGGGTTTACGTCGGTTTACCCTGCAGTTCCTGCCTGAACTCATCTGGGTGTACTTGCGTCATTCAGCCAGCAAAGAGCGCTACCGCAATGGCTGCGTGGAAGCCCTGCTCCTGGGGATCTATAACCTGGTGAGAGATTGGTCAATGTGCTAGCAATACCTGTCATTTCCTGAAATTCAATATCTAAAGATGACATATGGTATGTGTACATCTTCTGTTATAGGAAATTGTGGACAGTAAAGGAAATTCCAAGCTGCTGTCTTTCACGATACCAACTCTCTCTAAGCCTTCAATATACCATGAGGTATGAAGTAAAATACAAACTATGGTCTGGGTCAAATTGACCTTAATTGGTTTCAATACATTTCACCAAAAATCATATTATGACATTTTTAACATATGAAGAGTTCAGATGCAAAAGCCTCTAAGTGCCATCTTAAATTTTCTTCTAGAATTATAATTTTTATCAAGCTCGTATATTTAAGTTTAGTAATTTCACTTAAATGACAATTAATAGGTAATTTGCATTGCCATTTAAGTGAAATTATTGAACTTAAATATACGAGCTTGATAAAAATGATCATTCTAGAAGAAAATTTGAGATGGCACTTAGAGGCTTTTGCATCTGAACTCTTCATATACTTCTCACACATTACCAAAAAAGGAGAAAATATGTATATTATATAACAGTATTACAACAATTTGTAAAAAAAATTTAAAACGGTCTGCTCTATGTGCTTTTCTTAAGCTCAAACAGTAGAGCATGGCAACAATGGCAAAATCTTGGGTTCGGTTTCCATCGAACTGAACATTCATGAACTGGTGAAAATGTGTCAGTTGTGTCAGCCACTGTGGAAATGGGTCAGTTAGACCCGCAACATAATATAAGAGCTAGTTTAATAGTAAAATAATAATACCTTAGCTGTTTTAAGATGGTCCCCCACCTTTGCCAAGCTGGTATTTATCTAGATTTGCTGGGAGGCCAGCTTGTTCATCTGAAAAGTGTCCAAACCTCCTCTAAAACTAGCCAATAGACAAGGCAAACCAGTTTAGACTGGTTTAAGATGTTTTTTTCAGCAGGATATACTCCACCTGACACTTGTTTACATGCTCTGCCAATGAAAATCCTATCATTATGGAAAGTCATATCATTTAGAATGTTTCCATTGAACTTAAGGCTGTAAAAAACTTTTTTTTTATTTGTAGGGCTTAAACGAATGAATAATTAAAGTCGAATACTTTTCTGATTAATGCAGCCATCCAGCCTGGGGTCCATGGCGTTAACCGAGGGAGCCCTGAACCAGCACGACCTCATCCGGGTGGTGTACAGCGGCCTGCTATCTCAGAGAGAGACGTTCACCTCACAGAACAGGTGCTTTTTTCTTGTCAGACTGGGGTTTTGTACTCATTCCTTCCTGTGGAGGAAGTAGGTTTGATCTGTGGAATATTTCTGGGCTTTTGATTAATCGTGCTATCGCCCGCTGGACCGTTTTATTGCCATGACTCAGCTTTTACTTTTTCCTGCTGGCTTTAATGGTATCTCAGCATTTTATTTCATTAAACCGCTGCTGGAGCATTGACAGCGAGATCGGTGCAGATGTAGTGTGATTTGTTATTACCCATTCCACTGGCTAGATACACGGCGACAGTCGCTGACTCATAATGTGCCGCTGTCTGATTTGTCGATGTAAAATTATGCAGATGTCAGAGGGGGTTATATATGTGTGTTTGTGTCTCTTGCAGGTTTGAGGTGCTGTCTTTTCTAATGCTCTGCTACAACTCAGCCGTGGTCTTTATGCCTGCGTCCTCCCATCAATCGGCTTGCAGAATGAGCACACGGTAAAAGCATGAGTTCCTTTTTCTGCTAACGATCCGGGAACGTCTCGGCCTGTCTGTCTCTCTGTCTGTCTGTCTCTCTCTCTCTTTCTCTCTCTCTCTCTGAAATGTATTGTTGGAACAGGCAGAGATGGAATGATTAAATGGATTAAAGGGAATATTTGATTTTGAGACAGAGAGCAAAGGATTTCTGTGGCGGGTCATAGCATTAGCATAAAGACCTCAGAATAAACATGTCATTAGAAATTCTCTATGAATCTCTCTTTATGCAGGCTGTGTGTGAGCGGTTACCCGCGGCAGCAGCAAAAGCCATGGAAGGAGCCGTATTACCGTATGCGATTGGAGCCGGAGTTTATGGTGCAGATGCTGACTGCTGTTTACCATGCCATGTAAGCGCTACATCTCCATTATAGCACAAGTTATCAATTTCTTTTTGTTCTATGCTGCTATTCTTCTCTAATAAGAGGGTTATTTGATATAGATATTGCATAATTTCTGCTGAATGCTGAAGATGCACTGTTTTACTGTGGTTTTGATCAAATAATGGCTGCCTTGGTGAGCATAAGAGGCTTCTTTCAAAAATATTTAAAAGTCTTATCGACCCCAAACTTTTAAATGGTTGTGTATTTCTGAGCAGCGCTCAGATCTATTTTCTTTTTGCATTAGTAAGAGAAGGAAATTGTATTATATATTTAATTCCTGTTAATTCTCAATTAACGGTTTGAGTGGTGTGCTAATGATCTCATCTGCATAATGATACTCTCTCATATCAACTCCAGTTATAATGGGCAGTGGGATCTGGGGAGGGAAGCTTTGGATGACATCCTCTACAGAGCACAGCTAGACCTCCATGCCCAGCCATTACTGGTAAGTCATCCGCTGTCTGCACACCAATGTATTATGTGAAATGCTTTTGTTACAGTACACTTATGGAAATATAAAGTGGGGTCTGAAAGTCTGAGACACTGATATTTTTTTTTGTCAGTAATCAAATGAGCAAATTTCAAACTAATTTCAAATCTTGTGAACAGATGTTTTTGCTTCCATTGATCCACAAAATGCTCTTGTATCATTTTAAATTTATGCAAGAACATCATCATCATCAGAGCTGTGTTTGAAATCGCCCCTTATACCCTCATTCACTATTCCCTACATAACTTCACTAATATAGTCCACTTAAAGGAGTGAATGAAAGCTAATTCGAAAGGGCTACTGCTTTTGCGAAGTTTGTGCTTTAATTCTAGTAGTAATTAAACTATTTATCTTGAACTCTGTCATGGAAACTAGCACTTTTAAACCTTAATGAAACAATTTAATATTTTATACCTGTATGATATTACGCTGTACCCACATTGGACTAGCCATTTGGAAAATGGATGGATGGCTGATTCAGCTGCGCCATCTTCTGGTGAAACGCGGGAATTAATTCGGCATGACAATTCCCTAGCAGTGAATTATGGGTATTCTCTAGCCGTTGAGTGTACATCAGTTGTACACTCGTTTTTGCAATGCAGTATGGGCTTGAATGAGTGCACTTGATAATGTCCACTATGGTTTCGGATTGACACCACTACAAATTACTCTTCCTTTAAATAGTGCCCTATGTAAAGGCTAGAGGGGGTGATTTCGGACACAGCCTAGGTTTTACCCAAACTTGTGGAGTTATACAGCTCAAAGTGCTGCTGCCATTGAAGCAAAATGAGGAAAAACAACAAATTAGTCATTAAATGATTAAAATTCATGACAATTTTTGCATTTAACTTGTCAAATTGTTACCCTGAAAATATACTGTACTGTACTAGTGAGGGTGGAGTTGTGGTTTTTGCCACAAGAAAATGTCTTTCAAGAGCAACATTTAAATTGTAATTCTTAATTGAAATGTAATATTTCACTACATTACGTTGACCCCATGATCCTCAGGTGGCAAATGCAATTAGTCGCTCACTTCCGTCCCGTCCTCCGGAGGGCTCGCGGAACCTTCTGGAGGTGGAAGTAACGCCTACCGGGAGATGCATCTCGCAGGCAGCTGTCACTGCCGCCTCCATTCGTCGCCTCCGCTGGAAACGAGAGGGTACGCGAAATATGCACACACGCACACACAGCCTTTTATACCAATCTTTTTATTTTGGTTGCTTTCTGCTTATTTATTTCCTTCATGATCATTAAAATCATAATGAGAACTTTAACATGACATTCTCATCCGTCCCCTCATTGCATCCATTCAAGCTTCAGGAAAGGCCATTTTTGTGTGTGAAATTTTCCCTCTGTCAGCATCATGTTTAGTTCGCTCACTGTCTTCATCTCAGATTGTTTTGATTTCACAACCACGGCTGAATTCTACGCCTCCATCATCCCCAGCCGATACACCCCCCCGGAGAGACCAGACAATCCTGTGGCATGCGGGCGGATAAAGTGCACCATTCACCTAACCTTGCAAGGGGGTAGGCAGGGCTCAGGAACATCTCACCATTACACGGTGTCACGGTGTTAGACAGTCCTTACACAAGCCCTGCCCTTGTTCATCATAGAAAGTGTTCATTATCATTAATATTTTCAATAATCATTATCACTATTAAAGTGACCCCATTGCATGGAAACTTCCTCCTGCCTGTTACTAATGTCTCCACATACCTTGTGATCATTTGTGTTTAATCCTCTCATTTGTGATCAATTTCATTTTAGGAGCCCTTTACCGTGCTTGCAAGGCAAGATGATCTTCTCTACAAATTTCTGAAATTCAATTAGCTTGAGTTACTTAATGAACAGATTCATTCAAACATTGTTTTGTGGACAATTTTGTAGTGCACTACACTCTCACTACACTGTCATCCTAAATTTCTTAAAAGGAAATTCCCCTGAGATTTATATTGATAATGTTCTGCTTTCAAAATAGTAATAATATTTACATACTGAATTGTGAGTGGCCTTCTTTTGGTCAAATCATGTTAGAATGATTGTACAGTGTTTCAAAATTGAGTGCACATGAGTACCACCATCATATCATAATTACTAGTTACATTTTTTAAATAAGTTGTAAGTTTATTATTGTTTTTGATCATAATAATTTGAAGGCACAATAGTGGCCAAAAGTGATATCCAGAGGGGATATTTGTTTTTAATGAGCTTGCAAGTTCGATTAAACCATCAAACTATGAGAAATAATAATTTAATAATAAATAATTTAAATATGAGGGAAGAACAAAACACTGAACTTGGTTAAGGTATTGATCAGACAAAATTATTTTGCAAAACTACATCTACAGGTTTTATTTTCTTAATTTAAAATTTTTTATAAACAAAAAGCATACATTGACAACATAATCCGTTATTAAGGTATGTTATGCAATATGCTTACAGAATCTTTAACACATTTTTTATAATATTTGAATAAAGGGTGAACACGTCAATTTTCCTAGGCCGGACATTACTTTTGCCCTCTACTGTAATTGTGAATGGTGGCGGTAATATTTTGTGTAAAATTAATGATAAATAGCTAGAAATTACTACTTGATAACCATTTGTCAATTGCACATCTAATGTGCATCTTTTACTCTTTATGTTGTATTAGTTCTAGAAAGCTTGCTGTCTTTGTCAGGAAGTGAAAAAGAGAGGGAGAATTATGATATTGGTCCAGCACCTCCACTGTATTCTAATCAAACTCATTTATATTTGCAATTTCTGAACTTAGAAATAGGAAATTCTGAGGTGGGCTTGAATGCAGCATTCCTTACATCTACAGTACTGTTCAAAAAAAAAAAAGTTTTTTAAAGAAGTCTTTTAGGAAATGCAGTAATATTATGAAATATTTTTACAATTAAAATAATTTTAATACATTTAAAATGTAATTATTCCTGCAATGGCGAAGCTGATTTTTTAGCATCATTACTTCAGTCTTCAGATTATCCTTCAGAAATCATTCTAATATCCTGATTTGCTGCTCAGGAAACATTTCTTATCAGTTGAAAACAGTTGTGCTTTTTTTGTTGGAACTAGATTTTTTTTCTGGATTCTTTGATGAATAGAAAAAAACAGCATTTATTTCAAATAGAAATAATTTTGTAACATTATAAAAATCTTTACTGTTACTTTTGATCAATTTAATACATCCTTACTGAATAAGACTTAATTTCTTTTTTTTTAAAACGTACTGAACGTAAAGTTTTGAACGGTAGTGAAATTACGGACTGAATTTTGATCCTTGAATCATCTCGTCAGAGTTCAACAACAAAATTTTGCCCCTGTGCTTGAGTTTCCCACATTCACATGTGTGTGAATATAAGTGAATAGAGCGAATGAAGACTGGTGTAATTGCAGCTTGACACTTCAAAGACGGTGCCATGTTGTTTTCTACCGGCTGTGAGCCTGTGTAGGAGAATTAACACAAGATGCGTGCTGAAATGTCAGATGCAGCATTTCACGGAGACCGATCCAAAAGCCAGAGCTTACGCCTAAGCTCACCTAACCCTATTCTTTTGCTGCCTTGCAAGCGCTAGTATTTCCTCCAAGATATTCAAAATCCAACATTCTGTTTTCTCTGCCTCATTTTCCCCTCGCTGTGTTTTAGATGCCGACGGTGTGAGCTGCGGAGAGGACTCTTTTGACCCAGATGAAGGGTTTTCCTCTGGGGCTTCCAGCAGCAGCCAGCCCAGCAGCGTGAAACGTGACTGGGTCATAACTGGCGTTCGACCTTCCCGAGATCCGGGAGCCAGGCTGAGGGAGAGCGTGTCGGCCGACACCAGAGCCGCGCTCCGAAGCCTCCAACAACGGCACCAGTCCCCTCCCCCTGCCGTCAGCCTCCGAACCGCAGAGAGCAGCCGCAGCCCGAGTCCCAGCGCTCCTCGACGCTTTCTGGACCCGCATTACATCTCTCCCTTTGCTGGTGCACCACCCAAAACCAGCAACACGTCTTCAAGCAAGTCTCTTGACTGTACCGGCCTCAACGGCTCATCGGGACCCACAGATAGCCTGTCGCTGGGAAGCCTCAGCGCAGACAGGGCTCACTATCTGTCAGCCATCAGTTTGCAAGAGGAACGTCTTGGGCAAGCGGCGCGGAGCCAGGATCTCCTTTCCCCCGGGAGTCCGTTCTCCTCTGGAAGCCCACTGTCCAAACAGTCTCGATCACCCAGTTTTAATATGCAGATTATTTCCCAGGTCTAGAATGATTTTGCTGGACTATATGTGTGCATGAGTGAGAGAGAGAGAGAGAGAGAGAGAGAGAGAAAGCGAGAGAGAGAGAAGCAGAAATGTTAACGTGCATGCGTACAAGCATGTTGTCTTATGGTGTGCGTGTGAATGTGTTCGAATGAGGGTGCGCTCATACACTTTTATTTGATCACTACATTATGCACTTGGGTTCGGTGTGGAGGAAATATTTGTTTTGCACAAAGGACATATTCAAGTGTACATGATCCGAGACTGTTTTAAATGTGCCATACAAACAAACAAACAATAACAACACGGTGTTAGTAGGAACAAACATTACCGTATCAGAGCAATGAACTTCAAAAACCGACAATCACGGTCAGTGCATCGATAAAGGCCTGATAGTGCATGATCCAAAGAGTCTTATCCAGCCCAGCTGTACTGTAGGTCGTCCTGAAGAAATCCTCTTCCATGTCACCGTTTTCAGTTTGTGCTGATTGAGCTTACTGTTGCCTGTGCTGTCCACCCTTCATAGAAAATACATTGTGTGGACTGCCTCAATGAAATGCTAAAAAAAACAGTATATGTTGTACTTTGGAACAGGTTTATATTTTAAATTGTGTATATTTGTGTAAATGATTATTGTACTATAGAAAGAGTATATGCTAACAGAATCTATATTGCTTGTACAGACATAGAAAGCTATCTGCTGAATGGTGAATAAATGTGCTGTTCATGGGAGTGCAGTCTTGGTTTTTCATATAACAGATATTTTATATGGGGATCAATGCAATAGACTTATTATACTTATTAATAGTTATTAGGTTATCATATGGTAGACATTTTGTATTATTAATTATATTATTAATATGAGATGTATAGAGTGTATATATATATATACACACACACACACACACACACTTCCATTCAACAGTTTGGGGTCTGTAAGATTATAAAAAAGAAAATCTTAAGCTCACTGAGGCTGAATTAGTTGAAACAAAAATCTTGAATATTATGAATAATTTGAAATATTACAATTTGAAACGTTCTCTATTTTACATGCTTTAAATTGTAATTTTTCATATATATATGTATGTGTGTGTGTGAGAGAGAGAGAGAGAGAGAGAGAGAGAGAGAGAGCGAGCGAGAGAGAGAATCATCCTATTGGTGCAGTAGAGGGAGACAGAGGACTGGAAACAGCACACACACGTTCTGTTGTAATCATAGAATGTTAGAATACCTTTGCTGTGTCTGATTAAAGGGAAAACTTTAGATAAGTTTAAATTCTTAATATGTCTACTATATGCACTATATATTAAAACTTAAATTTATCAGAGGAAGTACAGTGGATCTTAACTAGGGGGCCACAAAGCGGACCTCAAGATGACTTTTAATTCATTTCCTCAACTTAATTTCATTCAAGAACCAGGATTACCACAGTCTTGGAAAAACTGAATGTATAAGGAAATTTTAAAAGTGTAGTATAGTACTAGTAGGCAATTTATAGCAATTTATACCAAATAAAATATTTTAGAGCTTGACAGAAAAATATACAAAAAAATTTAAATAAAAATAAAAATGATATATATTTTATTTTTTTTCTAGTATGTTTTTCTGTCAAGCTCTAAAATATTTTATTGGGTATAAATTGCTATTTGTCAGTAAAAAAATAAGTACAACAAACTAATAAATATAATCCTGAATGTCTAGAAAAGTGATGTAAATTAATTGATATATAAAAAATAAATAAATAAATAAAAAGTGAAGAACTTTCAGTTATTGAAACTTCTAGAATTATGGAATTTGATTGAATAATTTACATGTATTTATTTAATTATTTAAATATATTGCCACTCCTAGTTTTAGTTTCTTTGGTGGAAAAAAACAAACATTTCTTGGGGGCCTTTGAATATTGTCTTTGACAGTGGGGATTTTGGAGTCAAAAAGGTTGAGAACTGTTGTTGTAATCTAGAAACTGGGCTGGAAAGTGTCCTTTCTTCAGAAGATCCTGCCAATTGCATTTCAAGAATGCAGTGAAAGTTCTTTTTAGCTAAAAGCTAGACAGTCCACTCTTCACTGACACCTACTAGAACTTCATTGGGTGCTTCTCATGGAAGGCTGTGTCCTAATTCTGCATATCTGCTAGTAAGGCTGCATATCTCGTCTGCCATGTCATCAAGCAACGCCAAAGGACGTCTCAATTTGAAGGATCCTCGGAAGGCAGCCTTCATTTTGCATCCTTTATTCAGCTCATTTTGAAGGATACATCAAGTGCATCCTTCGTGTGTGTCCTTCAATCACCCACAATCCTTTATGGAAAACAAATCAGCACTGAGCTTGTTTGAGTTCATTATAAAGCGTAAGACAAAAATAATGTTTTCGGAGATGAAGGCATAAATGTTATATTTTGGTGTAAATGAATCACTTAAAGGGATCGTTCACCCAAAATTGAAGCCCCATTGACTTCCATTAAAAATAAAAATAAAAAACAACAACAACTGCAGAAGTCAATGGGGCCCATCAACTGTTTAGTTAACTGTCTTCAAAACATCTTCTTTTGCATTCAGCAGAAGAAAGAAATTACTTTGGAAAAACAAATGATGACAGAATTTGAAATGATCTTGGAATTTTTTACATTTTGGTAGATTTTTTTTAAACCAAATGTATTTTAACAGTTAGAAATTCAAAATATTCAAAATATTCAAATTCAAAATTATATTAAATATTTATCCAATATAATATTGGATCCAATCTATATCCAATTTTCTGTAAAAACAAATACATTTTTAATCCTAATATTCTAATATATAATTATTATAATACATAGTATAAATATTATCTAGAAGTATAGAATATAGAAATTAAAATGATTGGGTAAAATGGTTTTGGTTAAAACAGTAGCTGGCCTACTGGTCAGTAAATTTAACAATAAGTAAATATTTTTCAAATTATATTTTAATAATTTGTTTTGTCTCTAGTACAGTAAAACATAATCATTTAACATCGGAAACAACATTTATGTTATAAATCAAATAAAAAGTTCTGGTTAGAGTAAAAAGTAAGAAAATATGCCTGTGTGAAGCCCGGATGTTGAGTGTGACCAAATGCGGAAGCTTACATCAGCGTGAATGTTCTTTCCTACGGAAGATTCTTTACTTGACATCACGTGTTGCTCAATCCAACGCATTTCATTGGCTGATTCTGAGGCGGGAGTTTCAGATTGCTGGGCATTCGGGAGATACTCCTTCTATGTATTTCAAACGAGCTCTAGTTTTTTACTAACTTGGACAACCTATACACATTGAAAAAAATTGGCTATTTTGTCGCATCGGAGTGTATTTTAAACTCTTACGCAAACCTAGGGCTGTGAAATGGGGTGTTAGTGAGATGTAAAGAACTGGCAATTGGATTACCGTCGTTAGCCGCCTTATTAGAAAACAACTACTGTCAACGCGTCTCGTGCCTGTTCGCTCGCGAACTTCAAGGTAATCCGAGCTCGCGCTTGTCTCTTTCAACGGTCAACCTTGGGAATATCATGAGCCCTTAGTTTTGCATTAAACCCGGAAACTTTGTAGAAATAGTTTTTATATCTTCACCTAGATATGGATAACTACCGCCATCCACGATTTGAAAGTTCGAGTCAAGGGAGGGAGAATAAAATACATCGAAAGAAAGGATTTGGAGTCGTAGTGTCATCCCAGGGCAATTCAAGTGGGGATGACGGAGAGAAGAAGCCTAAATTCGTAAGTTACACCTTTTAAAACTACCACTATCATTAAACGTGTTTCTGTGCTCATATATCTGGTTATTATTCTAGTAAATCATCATATGTCCCCACCCTGTTCATACACAGCTGCTGAATGGAATCACTTGTTCTTGAGTAACTTAGTGGGACAAAACAGCCTACAAAACATTTTGTGTCAAGGAATTAACTTTACTTTAAATGAATCTGTTTGCGTTCAGAGGCATTCATCTGTATTTTGGTGCAATGTCCTGCTTTAATTTTCTCACAATGTGTATGTTGCCTGTCACTATACATTGGCCAACACTGTCAGGTAAAAAAAAAAAGAAAAAGGGAAAAAAAGAGTCAGATAATTATCATGATTATTGACAAGTTTAACATTGAATGAATGAGCTCAATATGATTTTCTTCAAATAAAAAAACATGTATCACGCATGTATTAAATGAGGAAACATATCTAGGCCTAATCATCCCAAACAACATCCTCAAATCCGGTGAAATATGGAAAGAGGACATCAGAATTAAGTTTTAATAGTAGCCTACTTCGTTTATAAATGTACAAAATGTAGAGAGACAGCTTTTTTTTTTATGAACATCGTCTTTCCGTGACATCTTTCCTGTTTTCCGTCAACCACCAGTTCAGACCAGAACAAAATACGTTAAATAGATTCAAGTATGTAGGTAACTGAACATAATAAAAACAGAATATCCACACACACACACACACACACACACACACACACACACGCAAACAGGTTTGATGTGCACTATATGAAGTCAAGTTAGTCTGTATCTGTTCTGTCATTGCACTTGGTTTCTTCAACAATCAAGTATGTCTTATTTTATGCAAATTGAATGATACTTCTTCGAATTGACTGCATGATGACTCTGTTTTTAGATGGATTTAAGCAACAGCAAAATTTTGTTGTTGTATTTTAACAGACAGCAGAGAGACAAATGGATAAAAACACACCCACACACATTGAACCTCTTGTTCAATGCCATTAACTTAGTTGTTGACTGCCAGTGCTAAATCAAAGGATAAAATTAGCTCAGGGATAAGACAGAATAATCCAGTCTTGGTTTAGTGCTGCTGGTGTAGGAACAGTATTTTTTTCTGAAAGCCCACCCAACATGATGAGTGAGACATCGTGCCTGTAAATATTGTATATTTAAATATATTTACAGCGTTCTGTAAATATCACCATGTTGTTTAGGTCAGGGGTTTTCAAACTTTTTAATGCCAAGAACAAGAACCCCCAAATACCTTTGTAAAATATCAAGGCTACTATAGATCTTTTTAAAAAAAATTGGTGAAAAAATCACCTTATGCTCGTCTAGGCTAGGTGCTTTTTGTTTGGGGGGGGATCAAAAACACAGTAATCAGTAATATTGTGAAATATTATTACAATTCATAATGGCTTTTCTATTTTAATGTATAATTTATTCCTGTGATGTCAAAGCTGAATTTTAAGCATAACACAGTGTCACATGATCCTTCAGAAATCATTCTAATATGCTAATTTGGTGCTCTTATTGTTATCAATAATGAAAATGGTACTGCTTAGTATTTTTAATGAGCAGAAATATCAAAAGAACAGCATTTAGGCCTATTTGAAATTACTTTACATTTCTTTACTCTCAATTTTGATCAATTTAATGTTTCCATGTAAAAATACAATTATAAATGTCTTTAGAAAAATCTTACCTCAAACTTTGGTATACTTTTAGTACAAAGACAACATATTTTCGAAATGAAAAGTTGTCAGTATTAAATTGCTGTATTCTTTGTTGGAATATGTTATAGACTGTCAGTTGTTATGGCTAAATGCAGTAATTCTTGTTTGCACATTCTTGCAGTCACATTTTTCTTGGCTGTTCAACGGAGAAGAGGTCTTCTCTGTTGAAGAATGTACAAAACACGGGGAGTCTGGGACTTTATTTTAGTTGCTTTCCACATAAACTGCTCATCTGTTTGAAAATAGGGGCTTTGTTTTATTCTAAACGTATGTGTGGTTGGCTATTTGTCTAAAGGGCTTTTCACACTTGAAATAGTTAACCCTGAGTCATTCTAAACCCTGGGTAAACTGAATCCTGGGTTTTCTTGCTTCACTTTTCACACTGCTCATAATTTACCTGTGGTTAACAATTAATCCTGAGTATTCATAAGCTGAAGTTTCACATTGTACATTCCTAAACCCTGGGTTAATGTTCTTATTTGCATATTTGCGGGGTCAGTGCCATTGATTTGTATTGGATGAACACAGTACGTGACCTTTTTACATAAAAGCTCTAGTATTGCACATCCTCGTATTGCCGACTGTACTGTCGAGTTTATATTGAATGGATACTTCAGATTATAAAGGTAAGAATGATACGGTCTCTTCTTCACTCAAATTGTTGCGTTTTCTGTCAGCATTTGACATTTTTCCTCTCAAACACTGAATTTACTGTTTATATACAATGTACAGTGTTTCCGTGACTGTACAAAGCACGCAAATATGTACGCGATTGGTTGTCTGTTGCTAAGCGTCTAGTTTTAACATTCTAACACTGCATCGTTTCTCACTGTACAAGTTTGGCACCGCAATGCAGGGTTAAAGGTACAATATGCAACATTTTCTGCCGCTAGAGGGCGCTACATTCCAAACAACAACAACGGCGTAGCTTGTTGACGATGTAAAGGAGCGTAGAATGATGGGAACTGTTGTTTTCAACTCCACCGTGGATGTAAATCAGTCAGACGGGAATCGAAAAATCATGTTCATGGATGTTCTATTTTTATAAATGTTGCGTTTAATGAAATGCTTTTTGTGGCGTGGTTCAGCGCGGTCTGTAACGGGAGAGATAGAAACAAGACGAGCGGGACGTAAGTAGGTCAAGTGCAAATGACGAACACCTGTGTCTTTTTGCAGTATTATTGGCGTGGAGAGACCGTGCTGGAATCAGAGACTGGAGAGAAAATTGGACGCAGAGAAAGAAAACCGGTGGATCCGAGCTCTCATTTTTTAAACTGTTTTGTGCCGTCGCCACGGTGAATGCGCGTTGTGCGCGACTTTTGTTTGTTTTGTTTTATTTTAATAAAGTACGAGTCCCAGTCACGCCGACCCGTCTTCTTCCTGACTCTTGAACCTCATCACACTTTTATTTCATTAAAATGAATTAACAGCAAGAAAAGTAAGGTTTAATACTAAATTGGTTATCATAGATGTTACTGTATTTGTCGAAATTCATTGTTGTGATATCGCTGCGCAGTTTTACGTGTTCTAAACAATTTTTGTAAAAGTACATTCGAACATGCCCACATCATTTGCCAAAATACTGATTAATCTTTATGTATAACACATGCTGTATTTATTTACATGGCCATAAACACCAGACGTGATAAACAATGTCAATAAACTAAACACAAACCTAAAGCAATAATACTTTCCTTGCATAAACATAACTATTACCGAATGCTACATTTGGAAAATATAAAATTAAGCATGCTTTGTCGACAGAACCAGCTGCAATCAGTAAATAATAATTGTGTTCCATAACGACAGCACGAAACAAGCTAACGTTTGTTGCTTGATAGACGCTACAACTAGGCCTACAACTTCCGCATTTGTCCAGGACTCCACGCAGTACGAGCGGAAACCGAGGGTAACGCGGATATGACGCAATTGACTGCCGACTCCCAGCTCACCCCTGCTCTAACGCCCCGTTTCCTTGGTTAAAATCGCAATTTTCTCATTATTTAAAAGTAGTTGGAAACATTTGGGATATTGTAAGTAATCAACTTAACAAAATATATAACACTGGCCTTGAGATTTTGGGATATTTTAATGCAAAATTCTTACATATTGTACCTTTAACACTTCTAAAGCGGTGATAACCCTCCGGAGCAGGGTTTCATAACCCGGGGTAAAAAGCGGTGCTAACCCCACTTCTAAATTACAAGTGTGAAATGCTCCTTTCCCAGGGGTTAAAGTGATGTTAAGAACAACGATAACCCGGGGTTAAGCGCAGTGTGAAAAGCCCTTAACAGTCCTGAGATGTTTCCATCAACACACTCTTGCTGAGTCAGAGAGTGCAAAGTGTAAGTGCACTTTCATCAGAAGGAGGTCTGTTGTCAGACTCTGTGGAATGCTATGACTGTTCGAGGCCATTCTGTAGTTTTTCCTCCATTGTGGGGTTTTTTTTTTTCATTTTTTTTTTTCAGCTGAACTTGTAATGAACAGTTCAGACTGCAGGTGGTCCACAGGCTGACTTTTAACTCCAGCAGTGGATTGTCTTGAAACTCAGTTGGTCTTTGACTGGTCACAGGCTGTGCTCGATCTGCTCTTGTCATCTCCCCATGTCTCCTATGTTCCCGGAAGAGACTGTGTTGTCCTTCTCCTGTGGTTTCTTACCCTTTTAATGTAATTAATTAGTGGGATTTAGTCTGCTAAAAGTTTTAGTGACCATTGACTGACTGCATGCATGTGAAGAATGGAAATTTTACTACAACAGTCAGAATATACTTCACAAACCTTTATTATCATGCATAGCTTGGACTTCAAGTCAAACTAATTTTTTTTTACAACTTTTTTGTAAGAAGTTCATAATTACTTCACTGTGAGAGCATCTTTTTGAGTACTGCTCAAAAACTTCTCAAATAGTGTGGAGTGGACACTTCTAATTCAAAATTAGGGGTTTTGCCAAAGTTTATATAACATCATGAGTTGGGTTTATTGTCATTTTTACCCTGCGTAGCACTGAATGAAACAACATGCGTATATCCACTATCCAGAGACCATTATTTATGCCTGGGTTTGTAATGGAAAGGGATAATGTATTGTTTATCAATAGTATTACTGTTTATCAATCAGAAAAGAAATCCGTCCACAGGGTGCATTTTAATTTCTATTTCATTCTCACAAAATCACCTTTCTTTTATCTTCTCAACAGTTATTTAGCAGTTATTATGTGTTTGGAAAAGGGGTGTCCTTATTTTTTACATTTAAAATGTTTCTTTTGGAAAAAATACAGTGTAAAGTGAAGTATCTGTATTAACCAGTAGGTGTCACAATAACACCACAAACAAAAATCATTGAGGCAGGTATCATTTCCAAGAACATTTGAACATGTTTTCATAACCAGTTTGTTTTTGTGCCAGCGTTTAAGATAAGCTGCATGTACCCGATAAAGGAAACAGATGAGAGGAAGAAAGGAAGTGAAGGTTATACTTTTTGTGTACACTTCCCAGTTTCTCCTGTTTCAGTATTTATTTTCTTACCTAATTTTTTTGTAACATTACATTTTAAATTTAAGTAGTCAGATTAATGGCTTAGAATCTCTCTTCTTTTCTCAAGACTGACAAATGGTTAACCTTGCCATTATGGCAGAAGGTATAGAGGAAGGAAGACGATATGGAGGTGTTAAACATCAGTTTGCCTTTGCAGACCCCTAGATGTTATTAATATAAAAGGTGAATAGACCAACTTAGGAAGAGGCTAGTTAACTTTGCTTGCTAAGTAGAATAGAGACCTGCATCTTCAGTAATGTTCTTATGTCTCTTTTGTGTTAAACTTGAACTACATCATAAAGTGTGTGTCACAGTCTTCAGAGTTGCTCTGTAATGTTCCTTAAACCAGAATAAATTGTCTTATTGACAGCTCAGCTGTCCCAGAGAGTGACAATGACAAATGAGACATTGTATGGTAATTGTGCCATGTGTAAGTGCATGGCAAGCTCAAAATCTCAAATGTTACTGAAAATATTTTTTTTAATGCAGCTTATGAAAGTTGCTTTAGTTGAGTCATAGACCTCTCAATTCAGCAGAGTAGGTGCAGTTGCCAGAGCAGGTGTTCAAATGTGTTGGGTGACATTCTGGGCATTGTCCTGGGCTAAACGTTCAGCTCCCCCATCTGTCTCCAGTAAGGGAGGGAGACAGAGCAAGAGACCATGCGAGTGGGAGAGAGAAATATTTCGGCACACCTATAATGCTGCATCAACAATGGAACATGTCATGGTAAGGGTCAACCAAATGGCTCTCATTACCTGCAATTATGATACCAGATTGATTTCTCTGTTGTGGACTTTCAAGAATGCACTCAAGGATATTTGAGTGTGGAAAGATGGAATATATGCCCAAACAACCCCAAATAAATTCAGCTTTTATAGTTGCCGTTATACATCCAGAGCCAAAGCTACTAGGTGGATTTTACAGGGAGCTTTCATTCTCATGCTGTTCTGACAGACCACCGACATCTCTCTTCCTCCCTTCATTTGGATTGGAGGAGTTTGAGCAGCTTAACGTGAAATGTTCCCACAGTGATGGGTAGACAGTACCGCTGTGGTACTGCAAGACTTGTTGATTGAGATTTACTGGTATTCCTGTCTGAATGTCACAGGATGACTTCGACATCCACACATACAGTAAGTGTCTCTAAAATTAGTAACGTAGGGAAAGGAACAAGGATAAAAGTCAGAGTATGAGGTTGTATGGCAAGGGGTCGAAATAGAGGCTGCTCCTGCTTCATTGAAAGGCCAAATGGCAGCATTGGACTTACTGAATAGAATGATGTGGAAGAAGCAATTACAGAAGCTGCCAGTGATGCACTTTTATCACAACATGTTCTGCTGCCTTAATGGTGCAGTTAACTTTTGACTGACCTAAATGAAAAAGGATCTGACTTTTCAAATGCAGGAAACAACAATGCCAGGAAAAGTAGCTGCAACTATCAAGGCCAGAGTAATTATATCCAATTTTACTCATCCTTTTTTACTCTGTTGTTTGATTTAAAATTTTTGGTGGGTATTTGTAATT
Source organism: Leuciscus leuciscus (assembly GCF_965113295.1). NCBI lineage: Eukaryota > Metazoa > Chordata > Actinopteri > Cypriniformes > Leuciscidae > Leuciscus > Leuciscus leuciscus. Next base: position 8,779,816 of record NC_138747.1, on the reverse strand, counting down.
TGTAATGAAAGGTAATTTTCTTATTCAGCTTCTGTCACTCAGGTCTCAAATATACTACACCCGGAGCTAAGTAAGTGGCGATAACTTGTTCCCCCTGGTAGCTGCACTTATTACCTGGTGCGATGAAAAGCTCACTGGAAACTAAGCTGTCGTCAAGGCCAGCAGGACGTTGTCTCTCCCAACTGCCTGAAATGTGGGATGTATGATTTTTCTTGCATTCTCTACAAAAGACTGTTTGATAAGTGTTTTAGCAGTTTGTTCTATTACACACTGTGACTTTAAAAGGTACAGCATGAGTCAAACATGATCTTTGACCATATTTTTTGAGGCATTTCAAGATTTTCACAAAGGAGATTTTGATAGTAATTCTACACTGTAAAAAATGTATACGCAAATTTACAGTAAAATACTGGCAGCTGCACTGAAATAATTTTACTAAGCTACGTCATCATGACAGGTTGAAGGATTCTGATTGGTTAAGGCACAGATAAACTTAGAAAATTAACATATATGGGCTGTTAGCCAGAGAAAAATCTCAATTGTTTTTCAGGACGTCAGTCAACTCCCAGTTTAGGCACAAACTGACCCACTGAGGTCACTGAGTTTTTAGGCTCCAGTTGTCTCACCTCCCCTGCGTGCCAGTTGTTCACGTCAGATCCTGGACAAAAGAGTATCAGAAACACACTCACAGAAACAGGTTGGATTTGGGCAAGCTCTAGATTTGACCCGGAAACTTTATCAAAACATACTAATAACAAGGTCCAGACAATATTTGGCATTATTCTCAAGTGATTAAAGATGAAAAGTAAAGTAAATGCTTCAACTAAGAATTGTTACATAGACGTTTCATTTGCAGTTTGATATTTCTCATTTGCAACAGAAATGGCTCCCCTTACCAGTTGGGCAACGTGATGGTGGCACCAGTGAAACCTATAGCAATATTGAGTCCTGTAATAGTGGAAACATTTGTCACTGTATTATTTACAGTGAAATTATGTAAACCAACTTTTTTGTTAGCACTATCTCTGGGTAGTGGGTACAAATGTGCGAAATAAGGAATGACCTTAAAATGCCCCAAAAGTCAAAAGAAAAATAAATCTTGTAACAGTAGAAGCCATTTAAATCAGTGACAGTGACCTAAAGTCAAAACGTTCTTGCATGTTTTTGCATCTCTCGTCAAACATTGAAAAAAAAACTTGTGCTTTTCTTTGAAGCCATTTCAGTAATGAATGTTGGTGATGTGGACTTTGCACACTTAGCACCATGCTTGTTTTGCTGTGTAGACTAAAAGGCAATGTTTTGAAATGAATATTAGGAAAATAGGGAAGGTTATTGAATTTACATCAGTGTGAAAATAAGGACCCTTATTTGAAAGAATACCACTGATCACAATAAGCAAGAAGCAGACTTGATAGTACAGTTTAAATGTTTTCTTACCCTGTAGGAAAGTAAGTCCATTAATATTGGAAGGCAAAAATGGCCCCTGTAGATCTAGACAGTGATATTCTGTAGGGGTGACAGTGCTCAGTGTCTGAGAACACTCTAAGCCACTGCAGTAGGAGTGTCTGTATTGAACAGAGAGAGAGAGAGCATAGACTCTAGCAGCTACCGCATGAGCGTTCATGACTGGCATGATGAACCACTTTCTCTGACACACACACACTGTGAAAGATTGTTTTTTTTGTATCCATGGCAACAGTGTGCCATAGAAGCAGAACCAGAGTGGTGCAGTTGAACCTGAACCAGCTGAGATATTTGTGGTGATGGTAATGATGGGACACTGCTGGCGCTCCTGATGTTCTTTAGTGAGGCCTTCAATTTGGGTCGACAGTGCTCCTGTTACTGCATGCTGAAATGACTGTTGCATGTGACTGCAAGATTATCACTCTGATGCTGTCTGAGGACGTGGTCTGACGAAAGTGTGATGTGGTTTGGGGATGGTGTCTTTCTCCCTCGTTCCTAACCTCTTGGCCCTGTCTGTCACTCCCCTGATGCGCTGATTGCTATGCAGCTCTGTACTTGCCTTTGGCTCTTTATCCCGACCCCAGCTGTATCCGTGGAGACCAGCTGTCAGCCCAGTCAATTCCCCTCCTCTTCCTGACAGCCCGCATCGCCCTTCGGACGCAAACCTGGAGATTGGAGGAAAGCCAGAGATCTACACCCAGACTGAGGCAGAGATGGATACAAATGAAGACAGATGGATAAGCAGACATGCACATGCAAGAGGGATGTGTCCTGGCGGAGGTGATATGTTACCCAAACAGAACAGATGTAAACTCGCTTTGGCTAAGTCACCTTATTTCTGCTGAGTTTGATATTTCTGTTGCGCCTGAAAGAGTAAAGTTTATACTTTTTATAGGATCTTTAGAAGAGAAAACTTCAATCTTCTTGAATTTCAAAAGTCAACCACTGCTGTGTAGCTACAGTAGTAGATCAAGTCAAGTCACCTTTATTTACATAGCACTTTTTACAATACAGATGGTGACAAAGGCGGAAAAAAACCAACAGTGGCAAGGAACCAAAACTCCATCAGGTGACAGAATGGATAAAAAAAACCTTGGGAGAAACCAGGCTCAGTCGGGGCCAGTTTTCCTCTGGCCAACGAATGAACTAACCGTGTATGATTATGATTCAGGTAGGGCTGCACGATATTGGGAAAAAATTACATTGTGATATTTTCTCATCGATCAAAAGTTCATTATGGCGTACCACAAGGCTCAGTACTAGGACCGTTGCTTTTCACTCTGTACATGCTACCCTTGGGGAGATATAAGTATGGGAAGCATGGAATTAGTTTTCACTGTTATGCTGATGATACTCAGCTCTATATTTCTTCACGCCCTGACGAAACTTACCAATTCACAAAATTAACGGAATTCATAGGTGATATAAAAAATTGGATGACTGGTAATTTCCTACTACTTAATTCTGAAAAAAACAGAGATTCTTATTATTGGACAAAACACTTCCTCACATAATAATCTAGAATACTGTCTGACACTTGATGGCTGCCCTGTCAAGTCTTCGTCGTCGGTTAGGAACCTGTGTGTGCTCTTTGATACCAATCTTTCATTTGAAAGTCACGTGTCTAGTATCTGTAAAACCGCATTTTTCCATCTTAAAAATATATATAAATTACGTCATATGCTCTCATTGACAAATGCGGAACAATTAGTTCATGCGTTCATGACCTCAAGGCTAGATTATTGTAATGCTATTATGGGTGGTTGCCCTGCACGCTTAATAAACAAATTACAGCTGGTCCAAAACGCAGCAGCTAGAGTTCTTACCAGAACCAGGAAGTATGACCATATTAGCCCAGTTCTGTCAACACTGCACTGGCTCCCTTCGCATTATAGTATTTCACGTCTATTGCGATCTCAAAATTCCGGCCAGTTGATAATACCTAGAATATCAAAATCGACTGCTGGCGGTAGATCCTTTTCCTATTTAGCACCAAAACTCTGGAATGGTCTTCCTAACATTGTTCGGGAAGCAGACACACTCTGTCAGTTCAAAGCTAGACTAAAAACACATCTCTTTGACCTAACATACACAACACATTATAGACTTTTATAATTCAATGTTAGGCTGCATAGATTAGGTCAGCCGGAACCGGGAACACTTCCCATAAATCCTGATGTACTCGTTACATCATAAGAAGAATGGCGTCTACGCTAATATTAGTCTCTCTGTTTATCCCGAGGTTTACTGCAGTCCGCCGGATCCAAGCTGTATCCAGATCTGATGAGGGACCTGCGCCTGGACGGGACGACAGCGCAGTCCTGAAATGTCAACTACGCTCTTCCCTGTGAAGGCCTCCCTCCCCTGCCTTTACCTATCTACAGATAAAGCGTTGTCGGGATAATTCCGGTTTGCGTGGCTACGTGGAAGCGATAAGTTCTGTATTATTAATTTTAAGGCCAGACAAGTTTTATGTTGAGGGTTGATTTGTAGGGAAGGACTACACGCCTGCGCACATATGAAGAGTTCAGATGCAAAAGCCTCTAAATGCCATCTGAAATTTTCTTATAGAATGATAATTTTTATCAAGCTTGTGTATTTAAGTTCAGTAATTTCACTTAAATGACAATTAATAGGTAATCTTCATTGCCATTTAAGTGAAATTATTGAATTTAAATATACGAGCTTGATAAAAATGATCATTCTATAAGAAAATTTCAGATGGCATTTAGAGGCTTTTGCATCTGAAGTCTTCATATATTCAAATGCTCACACCTATAGACTGAACTCGTAATGTGCGTAACGCTTTTTAGAGAAGATAAGGCAACGGATTTTTTAGCACAATTCACACCCCGCGGTAATTCAGGAGAAAATATCTCTGAATGCTCCACGTGAAACTTCGGTCTTCCGACCTTTTACCATCGCATCAATTGATTTTTATTAATATGTGCAAGGGAGAGAGAGCAAGACAGCGCTCGTGTTGTTTGAAGACGGTGAAGAGTGCGCGTGCGGCCGGGGCTCTCTCTCTCTCTGCTCGTTCTTATATGCGCCCTGTCAAGCGCAGCAGTCATTCTATTCTACATCACTCACCGATCAAATAAAGCTAAAAACTTTCAATACAGGAAAACCCCTGCATAACCGACTGTGTTTGTGAGGATATTCACAGAGACAGGCATTCTGACTTAATTTTGAATTCTCGTGTCCGTCTTGCTTTTGATGTTTAAACTGACAGGACTTAAAAACACATGCAAATAATAAACTTTCACTCTATGATGGTTAAACTTTGCAACTAATCCGCGAATCACAAACGTTACGGGCCGGGGAGCAGCTGGCCCGTACGGATCATGAATCACGGATCAACTACGATACCTATTCATGACATCGCACATCCTGCGATGTGACTATCGTGGATGCGCACATCGCGATATCGATGCTAAAACGATACATCGTGGAGCCCTAGATTCAGGCAGCATTATAGGTCAGAAGTCAGATTGGATTGGAATATTCAGAATATTATCCAGTTCCATCTGTTTGGAGTCATCACGCCTGCACTGAGACGGGTTTATTGAGGATTAATGCCGATGGCTGTCGTGTCGATGAGGTCTTCACAGGGGAGAGTCTACAGTAGTTGACACAATCTCTACGGTCACTTCAGGGATGCGTTGTGGTCGTGTCTAGGCGCAGGTCCACCATCTGATCTAGATGCGGCCCGGATTACAGTAAACCTCGAAATATACAGAAGGACTAACATTAGAGTAGATGCCATTCTTCTTATGATGTATTTTAATTCTTTATAGATCTATTTTATTGCATTTTATTTTATTTATTTTTCCTGCTAACAGCACAGTTTAGTCCATTTGTTCCAACACTCTGTTGTTAATATAACAATTGGAGCGTGAGCTTCCTTGAAGTTTAGTAAGATGTTTTGCCCACCAAAATTCCAACATAAAGGCTCAAACCATGCAAGAGTGAATGAAACGGTCTCTCTCATACATATGAGAGATACTTTTCTCTCATACGTTTCATGCATCCCTTTGTGTTGAATTGTGACATGTATGCGTATCATAGTGTGAGGCAGTTGCCGATATCCAACCCTACCTAAAACATTGATATTTGATTTTGTTACTAGAACATCTAGTAATTCAACTATGGCGAAAATTTGTTTAACTTACTTTTATGATAACTGATACTCTCTTATCGAGCATACTTTTTCTGCTTATTTCTGCAAGGAAAAGTCATATTTGGACTTTAACCAGAGTGATGCAATTGGCTTTGAAGTTTTTCAGAAGCTGAATAAAATCACATGGAAACACACTGGATGCCACACGTTGGGATATTCGTCAAATAGGGGAAATTATGACTGCTTGAAATGTCCATGAGAAATGAAACTTCAGAATATCTGTTGAATTAATTATTTTTTCCCCCCTTTTTCCTGCTAGACAATATCGCTCTTGTCACAGTGTCTCTCAGCAAACCACATCACTTTCCTCCTTATATTACAGCACATCAGCACTCATCTTAAATATCTGCTTCAGTCCATCACGTGCACATGCGACATGTATTCCTGTCACTCCACTCCTGCAATGTGTCGAGACCAGGGTAGTGATCTGACAGATGTCGATGGCAACTGCACTGAGCCCGATTGCCACATTGCCTCTCTGGTCTTGACGTCCAAGGTTAAGACAATCACCGGCAGGTGGGTGTGATTGAGCCTAATGGACTGCAATTGACATGATTAGCGTCTCTCACCTCTGCCGAGGTGCTACTGGATTGATTTTAATAGCCTCTCCTGGCAAAGTGTCGATAGAGAAATCTGTTTGGCATTCATGCATGTTCCGTTAAAGCTTCAGCTTGACCTTCATGCTGATAGACCCTCTGCCACATTCACTTATTACTCCTTCCCTCTTTTCTTTGACATCCAGAAATGTACCTGTTTTTTGTGATTTGACCCTTGTACTACAGTTCTCCTCTGCTTGCTGAAGGTAGAGTACAAAATGGTGATTGATTACAAAGATGGTGAAAAGAGAGTTTGAGCATAAAATGGATAATGTTATGTTTAAAACATCTTTTTTGTGTTTAATAGATTTGAATAGATAAGTGGCTAAAATGTTTTTAAGAGCATGTGTGTCTAAATAATAAAACAAATGCTGAAACAATATTTTAATTTTTACCCTCTGGATGAAATAATCAACTTTTAAGGGTTGGCTTTAAAGGTATAATAATAATAATAATAATAATAATAAATATTATTATTATTATCATTATTATCATTTACATTACATTTACATTTGTATAGCGCTTTACATATGGAAAAGGGGAATCTCCTCAACCACCACCAGTTTTGTTTGATTTGTCAGGTTTTGAAAACAATATCCATAAAAAGTCAATTACAGACAAATCAGTTAACAATCAATGAATACCGCGCATTTATGCCATACGATGCTTACGATTTACTGTTGATGATTTATGACAGTATTGTAATAGGTTGTAGGTGGTGGTAAGAGGGCATATTTTATCTCCCTCATCTTTTTGAATGAGCAGCTAGCAATAGTATTGGCATTTCAAAATAAGAGTCCCGGTGTATTGTTTATAATTAAAAGTCCTAAAATGTAATGCGCTCCTACACATCTTCAATGTGCTGTTTGTTCAGATCTCACCTATGTCAGTTTTATCCACTCCAATCTACTATGTTTTTTTATTCTCCTCATCTCTTTGAGTCTAGCTGAAAGGAGATGGGGGTTTCCTAGCAACTATTACTAGGTGAAACCCATCACCTTGATCTGTTTTTTGGGTAAACTTTTTGTTATTTTTCACAATGACCTTCCTACTCCATTACTGTGCTGTCTAGAAACAAAAATGTTGATTTGATGAAAATCAAGGCAATTGTTCTTCTGATCATTTTGGATATTATTTTACATAAATGCTTAATGATTGTGCACACAATTGTAACTTACTTTGGATGTTTTGTAGATGAGGGCATGTCGCAGGATAAAAACACAGCTATCATTGACATTGACAGAGATGACCTTTCATCAAAGGCTAATATGATGGATGGCCGATTGCAGTGACCTAATAAACACTGTTATTTATAATATAAGCAGGTGAAATGGCTAATGTTGTTAATTATGGCAATAAGTCCTTTTAATTAGACCGGTGCAGTCAGGGAGTAGAAAACACCAGAAAATTGAGTAGAGGGGGTGCAGCACAGCACGTCTATTAATAATATTTTGTTACGTTTTCAAAATGATTTATTAATTTATGACTTTAATAAGGACGTTTCTGAGTCCAGCTTGTTTTTAGTCAGAAGGCCTGGTGGTTCCGTTTTGTGCAACCTGATTTGCATGAATGGGTCTTCTCTGCTCTGAAGGTGATTCAGAGTCTGCTTCGAATGACAATCCAGTCTTCTCAAGGCTCTCTTGCTTTCTCTGCCAATTTTTGCTCTAGCCTTGAAATGGTAACACAGGACTTTTCAATAACTTTGATGCTCATACAAATGATGCCATTCATTCCAAGGGGAGTATGATTACTAATGCGTAAAGAATATTAGTCATGTCAAACTTTGGGTGCATAAGCTATATATCCCTTTTTTGTTTTATAATAATTCTCTAGAAACATACCCGCACACTGTTTCTCTACTCTGTGATAGCTATTATCTTTTATGTTTTCCCCATATGAGAACACACGCAGGGCATGTAAGCACTTAGTACTGCTTTGTATGAATAAACTCCCAATTAACCTAGTTGCCATTGTAACCAAGTTTTTGTAAAGTTTCTACAGTATCTGTTTGACTGAGAATTTTGTTTGGGGGATGTGTTTGTTTGTGTTTGCATTTGGCTCGAAAACCCAGTCCTCTGCCAGTTCTTGAATTGGTGACATCTATCATGCTGGTTGGCTTCATGTAATGTGCAATGTCTGTGGCCAACACATCTTGGTGTTTTATTTATTGGTAGGACTAGGATGGAATGGATAGATTATAAGCATTTCAATGAGAATCTATGAATCTGTGGGCTTTTCTCCCTTATTGATTGTACTTATTACAAGAAGCAGCAAATAATACAAATAATCATTGCATTGTAAACACTAAACAATCAGTTTACATTGAATGTGATAAACATTATTATCATTGCTTGATCCTTTAGATTTCATTTTAATATGCTGATTTGGTGCTCATGAAACATTTCTTATCAATAAAACAGTTAAAAACAGTTGTGCTGCTTAATATATTTGTGGAAACAATGATATATTTTCTTTGAGGATTCTTTGAATATAGTTTAAAAGAATAGGATTTATTTGAAATGGACAGCTTTTGTAACATTTATAAATGTCTTTAATGTCAATGATTAATTACTTTCAATAATTAATATATTTTTTGAAATACATTCCAACATTTTAGGTGCTTTCATTTCTAGTGAAATGTCTGCCAAATGAAAATGCTTTAAATAGGTTTCAATTTATTCAGTGGACATTGATTTGAAGCATTTATACTTTTACTGTGGTTGTTTTAATGAGCACTGTCATTTGTGTGAGTCATCAAGACACCTTGAGATTTTGTTCTTCATATTTTGTCCGTTTTGTAAATTGTATTCAATGTAAAGTTCTGAAAAAAACCAAAAAAAATAAACACTTTAGGGAGAAACTTCTGATGGTGACTTTTCCAATTTAGTAAAAGTTAGAAGCAGCACCGGTGTTGTCTTCAGTACAAACAGTAATGCTTTTTTTCTTACTTTAACATTACTGGCAAACCTGCAAGTGGCAAGCAACAGTTTTTATTCGGCAAAAAATGTTTTTATATGCATTAAGTGCATGGTGGTTTTGGACCCTGGTTATATATCTTAACCTTTTCATATTGTCTTCCATATGATTTGTTGTAACTGAATTTATATACTTCACAAGTATATACAGATTGACCTCAATAACTCATAATCATCTTTCTTCTGGTCTTCATCTTGACTGTAGGCGGTTAGCCCACCATCCGTTGGCTGAGGTGAAGCAGATCTCTGGCTGGCCAGGCGGTGGATGGGTGTGTTGATCTCATTAGTACACCTGAACTCAATCCTTGCAGTTCGCCTTAGCTCTAATGAGGATCCCCCACTGCTTGCCCTTCTTGACACACAGACTGTTTTTGTTTGGGTTTGACTGGTCCCCACTCTCCTGTCAGAATGGTTTGACCTTTCATAGAGCTGTTTTTCCAACCAATGTATAGTATAAAATTTCTATGTTTGCTTTGTTATTATACTTTTTCTTTTCTCTCCAGCAAATGGTTTCAGCTGATCAGGTTGTAACTCTTCTTGTGAATGATTAGCAGGAAGTTTGCTCCTCTATTTGCTGAGAACTCAACTCAAATGAAGACCGACTGTTAAAATTCAGTGTGATTTTACATTTGTCTGCACAGAATGAATTGAGCGTGTATGTGCTTAGAGAACATAATTATCTCGCCGCTTATTCGTTAGTATTAGTCTGTATAGGGGCAAAGTTACATTTGAATATGAGTATGCAGATGGTGGTTTGGCTGAAGGCTGTGAGAACGTCGGTGGGGAGTTGAATAACGAAACCGCAGAAGTCTAGACACGCCCCGGTGGCTGTGAGAGTCTTCTTCCATTGTGTAAAGTTATTTAATTTCTGAAACATGACTCTTATGTTCTCAAGTGCTTCACAGAGGGACCATTGAACCTGCTGTTTCCTTTCAGCCTTTAATGGGGAAGATTTTGTTTTCACCCAGCAGCAGCGCTTTACCACACTTTCCTGTGAGAACTGATGTTTTGTGATTTTATATTTACTTGTATTAAGGAGTTGGAGTTGTGGTTTAGGCTCAGGGTAAGGTTCCATAATCGCTGTGCCCTGGCATCTCCAGGGCTATTTTTGCGGCGTAAATGACTGGTCATATTCGAGCATACGGCAGCACTCGCATTGAACTAAGTGTACAAATAGTGACTGTTTTGCCCATGTTATTTAAAAAAAAAAAAAAAAAATATATATATATATATATTTATCATCGCTATTGTAATGGACTGGGAAGCCAGAATGTGTATCCATTAACAGAAACATGCAAACAGTGTCTGTCTGTTTTACGTGTTATTTTTAACAAACCATATTATAGAGATGCGTTGTCAGATTTAAGATGATATGTATATCTATCTATATAAGTGGCGTGCACATAATGCCGCCTCTCAAACAGCTTGTTAGTTGCACAAAATGAGTGGCTTACGGTCAAATACACACAAAATGGTCAGTGCCCATCTTGGCGAGTATTCAGTCAAACACGGTCAGGTTTGGAATGTAAACCGTAGAGAAAGATTGTGCGTGTTGTGTGTGTATCAGTATATTGGATCCGTGCATAAGCTCTTAAAGTGACAGCAGTCTAATATTATTGCTGCTGTCTGTCATGTTAAAGAACATAAGACAAAGAAAATCACTCTGCTCTTGACTGAATAGCTTTTGCAACTTTAATTGTAGGCATTAATCTGGATTTAGTTTTTACAATGAAGCCTATCCAGTGTTATTTTACATTTGATTACTTCAATTTCTGTAGTCTTTCTTACTTTAATATACTGTTAGACCCACCTGAAAAACTTAAAGCTGTGTTTTCTCTCTTTATTCTTTTGCATTTTTGTTCTTATTTTATTACTGACTTTTTAATTGTTTTTTTATGAAAAGAATATTTTTCATTTGAAGTTGACTTTTGTTTGTAATATGCTGTCAATTATAGTTCTTAGAAAATAAAATCGGTATTGGCAGATAATACTTACAAAAAAATCAGAATTTGCCAAGAGAATTGCAGTCGCTGCATCTCTAATATTTAGAAACATTAGTTTAAACGTTATGCACTTTTTCTTTTTTACAGATAGTCAAGCTATTTCATTGCTTTATAAACAATTTAATACAGTGCTTTAATGTTTTGCCTATTGCGGCCTCATGTGGCTTCAGGAGATAGACAAAAGTTTTTTTTTTTCTAACTGAAGTCATTCCTTTTTAAATTAGAATATAATTAGAATATTAGTAATATTTAAGTAAAAAAAAAAAAAAATCAAATTTAGTTTTTCAGCCATTTTGTCAGCCCTAGTTTAGCTTTAATTAGCTCTGAGGAAGGCAGGGGTGCTTTCCCCGATAACTGTTCCTGAGATCAGTTGAATTGAAGCTAAACCTGTTGGCCGAGCTGCCATTTGCTGGTCCCCAGCAGAGATTGGGAGGTTGAGGTTAGGTATGAACTGCAATTACCTCACTGCTTCCAAGGTGTAACTCCTCTATGGCAACAAAAAGTTAAGAGGGAATAAAGGCACCATATTCAGGCCCTGGGATTTAGCTACATTTTTACATGGGTTGCAAAATATTAATCTTGCAAATCAATTAGTTGGGAAATTTGGTTTTAATGCTTTGTTTTTTAGCAACTGAATCATTTCAAGAGCTTTAAGAAATGTTAGTTGCCATACAGAGTACAGGGGAAGGGAGGACCACCTGATATTTAGATAATTATAAAGCAAATATAATTACAGCCAAGTAGCACAAGATGTTTTTGCTGTCTCTGCTAAATTGAGTATGACAACAGCTTCTTTTTAATTGCATGTTTGTGATATGTTTAAATTTTTTTTTTTTTTTTGATTGAGAAAACAAACACTGTCTGAGTGACTGACAAGTAGAGGGAAGGTTCTACAATTAGGCTCATGAATATTTGTTTCCTTTTTGATGGTTATGATTTTTATTTCATCTAATTACTTTTCAAATTTTTTTGTGAGTTTGTATTTTAATCTACTATTATATCTACAGGTTCATTATCTTTTTTCCCCTCTGTAAATTGGCAGTGCAATAGGCACATTTGGGGTGTAATTAAGTTTTTTTTTTTTTTTTTTACTTAAAGGTGCTCTAAGCGATGTTGGGTGACGTCACTTCTTGTTGACATTCGAAGTATTGTCACACAAACGGAGGCTAGCTCGACTCTCCCTCCTCCTCATCCCGTCCCCTCCCCCTCCCCTTCCGTGCTTCCTGAAACCTTTTCCCTCTTCTTTGCTATTTGTTCATCGGAACGTCGTCTCTTTGGCCGTGTGTTGGCCATATCAAAATTCAAAAGAATATCATTCTAACGTTAGTCGTTGTCTAGGATATCTCTCCTCTAGCTAACTTCCCTCTTCATGCTTCTCTCCTCCACTCCCCACACCCCCCTTCATGTGCATGCTCACTTACCCCCCAACCCCAAATCATTCTTGTTGGTTATTGGCTGGAACCATAGACTGTAAAAAAAGATGGACGACGCCCCTTCGCTCTCTTCCATTGGTGAGAACTGAAGCCGCCAGTGTCCCGATATGGCGCTGCTGCTGACATCTTGGGACTTGAGTCTGCGCAGTAGCGATCTCTGGACCAGACCTGCGCAGTAGTGAGCAGGAAGTAAAGCCACAAAATCAACACCCCGCCCTCACTCTCGCAGAATGCACTCTCCCTGCACTTTTTTTTAAGTGGCCTATGTCTGTCCATTCCGCTTGATTTTTGATCATGATGAATTTTGATGTCTGTTGATTGCAGTACGACAAGAGGCTTTTTAAAAATGAAGTAAATAATCTCCTCAGTCCTCCAAAGATCCCGAAAAAAAGTCAGTTGGTGCTTCAGTGACTACTTCGCTCAGAGAACCTGTCGATCACAGCTGTCAATCATGACGTTACACCAACGTTTTTATAGCATCACGTAACTAATTAAAAACAAACTTATTTTTAAAACAGACACTTGAACTTACATCAGCGTGATAAAAACGGCAGCAAATGACAGAAACCACCTTTGGAAAAAAGATATTTGAAGTATAATTTAATTGTTAGTTGGTCTCACAACTAACAACTATGGTTGAATAACACGGGGAGTCGGGGTTTATGACCTATACTAGGACCAGTCACCGGGGGGCGATCGAGGCGCTTTGGCTTCACTTTTCAGGGCTTGTGCGGCACGCTTGGCTGGAACACTGTTTGTTATGTTTCATGGTCCAGGCTGGCCCAGTTTGTTTTTGTTGCCATTTGTGGAGCCTGGGCTGTCTACAGAGACTGTGTTTTTACAGTGTGTTCAGGGGACAGGCAGCTAGCAGATAGTGAGGAGATGTTTGCTGTATGTGACAAAAAATGTTTCAGCCTAAAAAACGCGTGACATCGCTTAGAGCACCTTTAAAGTGCTGAGTTTTAAATGAATGTTGGCTTACTGAGTGCATTGTGAAGTTGATGGCACTTCCGATGCTTTAATCTTTGGTATAGTAAGGTTATAAATATGTAGGAGAGTTTTTATTATTTTATTTTATAAATGTAGAAAAGCGATAAGAAACTTGTGTATTTCCATTGCCTCCAAATTGACATGTTTTATTCATTGAGGTGTTTTTTGTTGGCATAAAGGTTCTCTCAAAAGTCTTTCAGAAGGTCACTTGTCTTGTTCCTGGTATTTCATGCTAAGTTCAGTAATTGAGAGGTTTCTGTGATTGAGAGGTTTTGTGTTTTTGGAGTTCTGTGTTCCTTTAATGAAGGTCATTTCCCATGCACAGACTTTCTGATTGATCACCAGCACAGCATGTTTACACCGAAGTATGTGAATTTGTTTTGACTCCATTAATGAAGTAAGACTGATGGCTGTGATTCTTGGCCAAGCCACCAATAACTGTGTGTGTGTTTGACTATTGTGTGGACCACTAGCTGAATTAATAGTGCATGTGAATGTTTAGAGGGAGGTTGTGAAAATGTAGATTTGGAGTTTGACAGATTATAATGCCTGCCATCTGGGATTGAGTCGAACTGTTTGCTTGTGCTGTGCTGGGTTACTGCTAAATAACCCAATTCTCTCCTCTAATGGAGGACTGGTAAGAACCTAGACTAAGAATACAGGCAAAATGTGCCGTTGTTTGTTTGCTTTGTTCCTCCTTATGAGATTTGGCAAACCATTCCTCTAAAGAATTTCCAAAATTAAATACCGCAACAGCATTAGCAAACATGCTTTTCCTGAGAACCACAAAAGCCGTTTTTCCTCAGCGCACGAGTGTGATCCAAAGCAACAGATTGGTCTAATTTTGTCCTTAATCCAACATGCAGACATTCCAATTGCATATTAGCACGTTCATATGTCACCAAGGAACATTTTCTCATTTACAATCGCCTATGAAACTTTTGTCTTCTAAACAGATGGCAGCATGCAATGGTGAGCTTGTAACCATAGAGAGCAGTAACTAAATTGCACTGTATGCAATTCAATTCTCTGTCTTGAATTTTACATCTCATCTTTTTGACACTCTAACTCTGAATTGGTCTTTAATGTGCATGAAGCACTGTGCTCAGGTCCCTTTGTAATTGTCAAGGGATGGCTGTGTAGAATTAAATTAGTTGGCTTCTCTCTCGTCTTGATAATTGCATTTCCAATTATTTCTTCATACATGTATATGCAGGTAATTCTTCACTTACACACACACACACACACACACACACACACACACACACACACACACACACACACACACACACACACACACACACACACACACGTCTGTTCTCATAGATGTTATAGTATGAAAAAGTAAATTCTTGAAGCTCATTTGCGGGCTCAATTGGTTAATGCTTTTTATGCTTTGTCTTGTGGATTTCATCTTCAGTGCCACTGTGAAATCATTCTAATCATTCTCTCTCTCTCTCTCTCTCTCTCTCTCTCTCTCTCTCTCTCTCTCTCTCTCTCTCTCTCTCTCTCTCTCTCTCTCTCTCTCTCTCTCTCTCTCTCTCTCTCTCTCTCACTCTCTCACTCTCTCACTCTCACTGTTTATAGCATTTAAACATCAGAACACTTACAGATGATGTGGTAAGAGTCCTTTATTCAGGTTTCTCTCCTTCACTTTGTCAAATATTCACTCTTTCATTCTCTGTCTTGTTGTTCATTATCAACAAGCATACATTTTAAATTTGATTCCTCCTCTCTGATATGATTAACCCCATACACAGACTATTAGAGGACCCATGCTTAACACAGTATTTTAGTCTCATACTAACCACAGCATTTCATTCAGTCAGCTCAGGTTAAAAAAAAAAGAAAGCTTTTACTAATGTCACTACTAAAAAAACAAAACAATTTTTTTTTGTTACCTCCATTTTGGATTTTCTAAAGCTTTCCTTGAGACAATTGCTTGCTTTCTTGTGCTTCTAACACTTGAGAATGGCCTTTTATCAAGCATGTTTCATGCTTTATATACATCCCTAATGAGGCTGCATGTATCTGTAAAACTTATACAACTTGTTGTGAAGCTGTTCAGCTCATGGTAAGTGTCTGTTTGTCTGTCTGTCAACAGGGAATACATTACAATAATTCCTCTCTTTTCTATAAATTCATGGTAATTTTATCTAGATCTAACAAAAACAAAATCCAGAATTAACTCAGGAAACTTGACAATCAGGATGTAAGAATTGATCATAATAAATAACCAGAGAAACTGGAAATGCCTTGTTCAACATAAAATTAGGGCTGGGTGATAAAACCTTAATTATAATTATCGCAATATAATTTTCCTTGATAAAATGATAACAAGAGTTTGATAAATGCTCGATACAATGTTTAACGAACTAAAGTTTAGTGCTACTCATTTGAACCGTGCCGCCACGGACCATTTATCCACTCGGCAGCGCAGCATGAGCTTAGTATAGCACATGCGCTTGCTAAACGTCTCGGTTACGCGACCACTAAACAACGCCGTGGAATCCAGTGAGAAGCGCTTGAATTCAGCAAAGAATACAAATTGTCATGATTTAAACTAGTTTAAAGCCAGATGAAACAGCACTGACAAACAGGAGAAACGCTGTGCGAAACGATACAGTTAAAAGGTTTTTCCGTCTACAAATCACCATTTACCATGAATACAATCATATCGAATTGTATTATATTATTAATGTAGACATGCATTAATGGAGTAATAGAATATATTTACAGTATTTTTTTTATTAAGCTAGCATTTGTGCATTTATACTAAATGTGTTTAGGCTACTGTTTTTTTTATACACACTTTTTTTTTGTGTGCAATATGTGTGGTAATATTTTAGCGAATGCAAAATCAAGCTAATTAACAATTACATTTTTGAATTCTTATATTAGCAGTGATTGCTGGAATTGTTTTTGTATGATTTTCTCAATTTCTTTTGTAAGTTTGATGAATTAAAGATGGCAGTGAGCTGCATTCTGAAGCATGTTAGAATTTCATGTACTGGTATGAATTTCATTAAACATTGAGGGTGAAAAATGTTGTATCAAGCCTGTGCAGCTGGACCTGTTTCCTCTAGCAGCAGCAGAAGGTAATGAAATATTTTGGATGGAGGACTTTAGGTCATGGATTGGAGCAGTCAGTTAATTTAAACAGCACCTAGACCACCTTATCGATGGAACTCAGTGGGCATTTTTCACCCTCATGGTGAATAGCACCAACTTTGGCATTTAGCACTGCAATCACCTCCATCCTTCCTTCTATCTCAAATCTTCCTTCTCGCCTCCCTTCTGCCATGCTTACTCACTAATCATCTCTTCACCAGGTTTCCTCTTTCCTCAATACATTTCAATCTTCTCTTCTTTAATTCTTCGCCTCTTGGGTCATTTAATCCCCCCCCCCCCCCCCCCTCTCTCTCTCTCTCTCTCTCTCTCTCTCTCTCTCTCTCTCTCTCTCTCTCTCTCTCTCTCTCTCTCTCTCTCTCTCTCTCTCTCTCTCTCTCTCTCTCTCTCTCTCTCTCAAAATGTTTAGTTTCTTTTGCATTATGGATTGGCATCAAAATGTGTTTTTGTTTGTGTTGGTTTGGTATCGATTCTCGGTCTCTCGTTGCCAGAGGGAAGGTAGACCCAGGAACAGGGTAATCAGGATTATGATGAGGTAGACACCGCTGGGACACTCCTTTTCCCTCTCTCTATCATGCACCCTAAAGTCAGGTGCGGTCTGAAATGAACACATGACTGGATTGATTCATGTATGAATATGAAAAGAGACAAAATTAATGACAAATGGAGAATAAATTAAATTAGCAGATGCAATCTTGGTGGTTGACCTATATGTTGTCAAGGTCGATATTTTAAACAACGTAGCCTAAATAAATCAAATGCAAAGAAGTATTATAGCATTTTCTTTTTTATTATTAGTAATAGAACTGCATAAAAAAGCATGTACTCTGTGCATAACGATCTGTCTTTGTGAATTGGATACGGACAGGAAGATAATTATGTTGTCATTGGACATTCCCGATTGACAGTTTAAATTATTCTTGATTTCTTGTCTTTATGAAAAAGTTTTCCCAGTGCACGCAGACTTTACCAGATTGCTGAGTACACTGTTGTTCATAGTGTTTGTGAAAAATACTATAATAGGATAACAGAATCAAGAAGTTACCATCTAAATTATAAATCTGTTTATTTTACAGATTTATCAAGTTTAACAATAATTGTTTTTATATTTAATTTTTCAAATTATTTATTATTAGTTATTTCTTATAAATGAATATAAATTTCTTCAATTGTTATGCATTTGTTTTTAATATCTTTAAATTATGTAGTGTGATATATCAGCCACCCTGCTCTCTAAGATATCGGTATCGGGCATAAAAGAAAATCAATATCTGTTGATATAATAATTATTTCGAGAAAATTTGCAGAATTTGTAGGGTGGCAGAATAGTGTGGGACATGTTTTCGATGAGTGAATCATGTCCTTAGATAATGGAGGGCTTTTGTTTGGGCTGATGTTTGGTCATGGTAGAAATGTGTTTTGGTGCTGAGAGGCTGAATTACCAAAGAGGAGGTCTGGTGGAGTGTTCAGAAGAGGAATGAAGGGGATGGAGCCATTAGTAACATCAAAGTGTATGCCGGCGAAAAAGGGAGAGAGATTGTATGAAAGTAAGCCGCAGACTCACTCATAAACACCTAAACAGCCCTGAAAAGCACTTCATCATCTAGATCAGCTCGCGTCGGCTGAGGTATGATGCCTGTTGTTGTTATCGAGGTAGCGGCTGCACATATTTATTTATCTATTCACCGGTAACGAGTGTGGAATAGCAAAGCGCTTCTTCCCTCCGCTGGGGATGAATCTCTGTGATTAAACTGATCAGTGCCATCACTCAATGTAGCGAAGAGGCGCTTTAGGGCAGTGGCAAACAAAATTAGACAGATGATGGTGTCGTTTGGTATCAGACACCACACATTTGCTCCCTGCATCGGCTCTGTGCACTGTAGTCGCTAGCTACACTCTGATCTACTGCTTGTGTTTAATTAATTTTACATCAGTGTCATTGCTGATTATCTCAGCGTGTTGCTCTCCTTCTCGCCAAGATAATGCGCAATGGGTGGCGTTGGCAAAAAAAATTCTCGAAGATAACTGCTGCTAATTCACCCACCCCTTGAAAGAAAGGGGGCAAGGCCTCTGAAAATAAACCACCTACCTTTTCAGCCAACGCTGACATCTCAATCTCCCATCATCTCCCTGTTGCTCCCACAGGCCCAGGGAGAGAAAACAGCTCTCTGACAAATCTAATCCAATTAGGAAATCATTATCTGTGTGATGCGGGGGCCCACCATCTCGATATAAATCGACGGCAAGTTACGCTGTCTCTGCGGACGCTCTGTTCGTTAGGCATGCTGAATGTGGAGCTGACTGACTTCTAATGAACGTCTGCTTACAATAAGGAAGCTATAACTGATCATAAACAATGTTCACAGGGTTAAAGTGGGTATTTGCTAAAGATCTGAAAGCTTTTGAACTTCAGTTCATACCGAGCCACTCGCTTTTGTCAGTCACCATTTTAATCACATTTTATCTTTTCTACAGTGAAACTTTTTTTTTTACTGTAGAAAATATACAAATTCACACTCCGTGTACCTCCATATAATAATATTGAAGTTATTTTACTATGACTACAGAAAGCAGCATGCATGTTGAAGTTGTCATGGCAACCAAATACATAGCATGCAAATTACTTGTAAAGGGCCGAGTCAGTTTTGCCGCGCTAAACTTAGCTTACTAACTGGATTGAAAATACACTATAAACAATATTTTAAAGTAGGCTTTTAATAAGCAAATAAAGTAGTGAAAAATTACTTAATTTTTTTAAACAGACATCTGTTGGGCTGTAATCCGCAAAAATGCAGATTCATCACTTGACCGCTCAAGCAAATGAGATTGGAGCAGATGTTGGAGTTTGATTGGTTTTATGTAGTGCTGGGCGGTATACCGGTTCATACCGAATACCGGTGTTTATTTTTGTTATGATAGGAATTTTTTATATGCCACAATAACGATGTACAGTATGTCGTTTAAACAACGTTCGGCACGCGGCGCGACACTGTTTGAGAGGGTCCCTTTTCACTGTGGTGAGGGCACAACTATATGGGTTACTAACCGTGACGGTGAAGATGGATAGGTTAAACTATAATTGATAGCTGTCAAATATTACAGTGTTTCCCATACATTGGTTCACAATATCATCACTGCCCGCCACAAATAGGTTTTCCAAAAGTCTTTGACAGCATTTAATAAACATGCGCACTGCACGTTTTAAAGTCAAAATGCGGCACGGTTGTTTTTATATGAATGCATCTTTGAAGGGAACTGACTGTTTTTAGAAAAGTGTTGATGTTATTTTCATTTAGCCCTAATCTTTCTTTATCTTTCCTGATAAAGCAGCATTTATGAGCACTGCGCTGCTTTGTGTACAGCCGTTACCGGGGAAACCGCTATTTCTGCTGCTCCTAAAGTGCCTCCTGCTGGCACCTCTTTGTAAACAGCATGATTTTGTGGGGCCTTGTAAACCTGTATGAAAACTAGTGTGGAATTTTTCTACAATATTCCCTCATTACAGTAAAATAGGGCATTCTAAGTCAATCTACTGCAGTTTTTCCTCTCAATCAGTAGAAAATGTGGTTAACACCCAGTCATGCTTGGAAAAAAAAATAATACTGTCATTTATCGTGTAAATATTTTTTGTAATATTCATATTTTAAACCTTTTTTACACAGTTTACAGAATATACAAAAACAGTAATATTGTGAAATGATTACAATTAAATCTAACTGTTTTCTGTTTTAATGCATTTCAAAAAAATTTTTTTTCAGCCAATCTTTAGTGTCACATGATCCTTTAGAAATCATTCTAGTATGCTGATTTATTTAGTGTTCAAATAACATTGCTTTTATTTCATTGTTAAAAAACGGTTGCGTAGCTTAAAGGGGTGGTTGATTGATTTCACTTTTCTAACTTTAGTTAGTGTGTAATGTTGCTGTTTGAGCATAAACAACATCTGCAAAGTTACAATGCTCAAAGTTCAAAGCAAAGGAAGATATTTGAATCGTTTTTTAAGGACTACAACAAACGGCTGGTAGGGACTACACGACATTCCTCCTGGGTTAGTGACATCACCAACCCTAGAATTTACATAAACCCCTCCCCGGGAACACGATTTATAGATTATCATGACAGAATATGCTAATCAATGACTAGAAGATAACTCCACATCAGCAATATAAATTCATCAACTAACCATTCAGAAATGTCCTGTTGCAATCTACGTTGTCACTTCTTTAATCTCTCCATCGTTGTCTAGCCTTTGAACATAAAAGGCTAAAAGTTTTTGAAATTTTCAGTGTGTGTCTGTGTGAGGTAATTGGAGCTGCTAACACACAAACACACACAGGAGCTCTTGAAGCTCCGCCCTCTGTGCTGGGATGCAGCAGCTCATTTGCATTTAAAGGGACAGAAACAAAAACGGTGCATTTTTGCTCACCCTCAAAAAAAGTAACAATTTTAACATGCTATATAAAAATATCTGTTGGGTATTTTGAGCTTAAACTTAACATACACACTTTGGGGACATCAGAAACTTATTTTACATCTTGTGAAAAGGGCATTATACCTAACCATTTAATATTTTTGTGCAAACCGTGATAATTTTTTCAGGATTCTTTGTATAGAAATTTCAAAAGAACAGTATTTATTTGAACAAAAAATCATTTGTATCATTGAGAATTACTGACCCCAAAGTTGTATATTTTGCACTTTCAAATGGAGAAAAAAAATAAAAACATCAACATAACATAGGCGAATTAATTTATTAGCATATAACCAGTCTCACTCATACTCACTCAAATGTCTCATTTTTCTCTTAGTTGGACAGGTTTTCCAGTATCCGGATCCCTGGCAGTAAAAAGGAACGGCCACACCTCTCCCACATGTCCAAGCATTCCTCTTCTGGTGACTGGTCCACTTCCTCTGAATTTGAGGAGCTTTCTTCAAAAATCACATCGGAGAAAGAAATCCTTGCCCTCTTTGAGAAAATGATGGTAAGATGTATTTAGATATAGACAAATATATTATGTAATTCTGAAATGCATAAACAGAAACAAACATTGGGCCTCATTCACTAATAATTGCGAGGTTTATTGGTATCTATACGCACAGGAGAACTTCTGACCAAAAATGTTCCTCCTGATTCCCAAAACGTGCGTACGCACATTTTCTTAACCTTGTTTGCATGGTAATGAATTTGTAGTATTCTAAATGAGTGACCATGTGCACAAGGTTAGTAATTTGCAAAAAACACACCCATGTCCATGTAGGGGCTTTCCGCACACCTTTCCTTTTGTCGCCCTCAGCAAACATGATGCTCTCTAAAGTCACGCTGAGAGCATGCGCAGCAAGATCCTCAAGTCTGCCATCCTCAAAACATCATTCCTGCGAACATTTATTCACTTTAGCATATAGATTGTATGAGTAAATTAATCCACACAGAAAAATTTGATTTATAAAATCAAAACAGTAATTTTAAAAGATGTAATTTCACAAACGGCATGTCTGATTCAGCGGTGCTGCTCTCTCTCTCTCTCTCTCTCTTTCTCTCTCTTTCTCTCTCTCTTTCTCTCTCTCTCTCTTTCTCGTCTCTTTCTCTCTCTCTCTCTTTCTCTCTCTTTCTCTCTCTCTCTCTTTCTCTCTCTCTTTCTCTCCTCTCTCTCTTTCTCTTTCTCTCTCTCTCTCTCTCTCTCTCTCTCTCTCTCTCTCTCTCTCTCTCTCTCTCTCTCTCTCTCTCTCTCTCTCTCTCTCTCTCTGACCGGTAAAGCTGAACCTAAAACAGTGGCAGCGGTGTCCAGAAGCGGTGCCAAATTCACGTGACCTATTAGATTTTAAATAACTTGCCCAAACAGCAAACAATTCCAGCAGTAAAGATTTAGCTTCTTGGTTGATGCTGTCACCCAAATTAAGCTCTGGTGTAGGTTTTACTTTACTGATTAACTTCTGCTTTTCTTTAAAAGTTAATCTTGAAAACGGGGTGGATAATTAGCAACAATGTTCTCACAAATGTTGCTTAAATGTACTTAAGATGAAACATGTAGGCTATGTATAAAATTCCGTCTTAAGTTTATAGGACCACTCAGAGAATGTGATTTCTGTGTACGTGTGGTTTCAGTTGTTCCTAAATTCAATAAAATTTTAAACAAAGTATGCGTGGTCAGTAAATGAGCCCCAATTTCTGACTGTAAAGGATTTGTTGATATACATTCACGCTATTGTACATGTCTGCTTACTGTCGACATGTATAAAACCAGTTAATTATCACTCCTACACAATGACCTTTATCAACCTTTCAAACAAAATAATCACTAGAGGTTTATTTGCAATTATGTTTTAAGAAATGCAACCTTTTCATAATGAAATGGATTGTTATGAGGCACTGACCTCAATCAGCTTGTATTCAGAGAAGGACAAGGCCCTCATGTCTATAAATGCACATACTCACTCGCATCATACAGACACGGACAAATGTTTGCAAGCACCTTCGTTTATTGTGGTAAAATACACAAATAAAAAAAAGAATAGAGATGGTTTGAATTATTTTATTTTTTTAAACTGATGCTTAACCTACAATATAGTTTTGATTTGGATTTTGGCATTACTAAGTAATTGCAAAATTGCACATTGTCAGATTTAATAAGCACTTACAATAAAAATTATTTTGTAGAATGCCTGTTGAAATGTATTTATTGTACTAATATTTTTGTCAATTTAAATGTAAAAGTTTTAGGCCTGTATAAGATTTATTTCTCTTTTTAAACTTTTTGACCTTTCATCAGGTTTCTTATAAGAAGTAAAAAATCTTCACTTTAAAAACTTTTGTTTAGACTTTTAGATATGGACACAATTATGCAGCTGTCGAAAGTTAACTGATTGCACTTTTGTCATACATTTTAACTCACATCTATCTATTTCATCCAATTTCTCTCAAGTATCATTTTAAAACATTGCACAGTCCCCCACTGCCTGAGCGCTATCGTACGGAGGTCCCTGTCTCTGCCCTTTCTAAGAGTGGAGGCAGTGTTAGCGGTTGAGCAGCGTCCCAAAGCGCAGGATTGAGTGACAGGAGCAGCCACTGCTGGGTAGAGAAGGAAGAGTGTGGATAACGTGGGCAGAGACGCAGTCATTAGTCATGGCAAGTACGGGTTTGGATACATGAGCATGCCAGCAGAGGTGACAGGGCCAACAGTGGTAATGGATGCTTTTCTGCTCTGCTCCCTATCCGCACCTATCCCAGCATCCTCCTCTCTTTCTCTCGCTCTGACACACGAGGACTGCATCACGCCTGCGAACCCATG
Organism: Leuciscus leuciscus; assembly: GCF_965113295.1. Taxonomy (NCBI): domain Eukaryota; kingdom Metazoa; phylum Chordata; class Actinopteri; order Cypriniformes; family Leuciscidae; genus Leuciscus; species Leuciscus leuciscus. The sequence goes on along the minus strand of NC_138747.1, from coordinate 8,755,760 downwards.
AGTGAAATCTTAAACGGCTCTGCTGATCTATCCTCTCTGGAAAGGGATGAAAGGGAGAGAAGCTGTGGGGAAAGGGAAATAAGATTGGAGGACACTAGGAACATCGTATGCAGCTGTTATTGTTTTTCTCTCTCATCTACCTTTCCCTCCCTTATTGATTTTATTGTTCTGTCTTTTGCCTTGAGATTTCCACGCCCTTTCTATCTTTTGATGGTAGTTGTAAACTGTCCACGGATACACGCTAGTTCTTTTCTCTTTCTCCTTCTCTGTCAGAGATGGTGAGTTTGAGTAGTGCAGTACACTAGTTTTCTTTGGCACAGGACGTGTTGCTTCAGTAATCTTGGAAGTGAAATTGCCAAGTATATCTGCCAATGTCTGTCTTAGCAGTACAACAGGTTCAGATTTATGAACATGCTCATTTCTGTTTCACTGTTAATTTCTAATCTTTTCACAAATTGGCCCATTACATTTTTCTAATACATAATTCATGACTTCATCAATCAGGCTTGGTACTAATCTTTAAAAGATCTCACAAAGTTGCACACAGAAATGTCCACATAGACAACAGATGTTTATAATACCAGTTTTGCAAAAATTGACTTTTATTAATCAGTTATTTAAATTTCAAAGTATTTACTCAAAAACACTTGATGACTTCCTTTAAAAACCAGGGCAGATTTTTATATTCAGTTTTAGCTTTCAGAGACCCAGCGTAGCAAAATTGCTTGTTCGTTTAAACCAATTAAATTATACAGAACTTTCACTAAATGTAAAAACTACACATATCTATCTGATGCTCTGAAATTATCACAACCGTTATGGAAATTATCACAACCGTTACAACCGTTATGTGTAGCTGCATAAGAAATGCCGCCACACAAAATAGCGATAGCCAGCTGACATAGGTTAATTTGTTCCAGAAGTGTTAAGAACTATTTACAAGTAGTACGTTTTTTTTACATCTACATATTGTCAGTACATGTATATAAAAAAATTAATTAAAAAAAATATTTCTATGCGTCTAGTGATAGGAAAAGGCTTATGTGCCCTAAAAATTTGAACGGACATAAATTTGAGACTAAGTGTAGTGAAAATCCAACGCTGTCCATTAGGGCTGGAAAGATGCGTTGACGTAATTGATTACATCGATTACCTAAATTAGTCTATTTGCATGGAATGCGAACGCTTTTTATAAAATGGTGCTCTGCACACTCTGTAAAACTGGAATATGGTTGTCAGTCTCATGTTTTGTGCTTAATATGGCTGCGTTCATACAGCATTCTGCCGTGGCTGAAACGTACTCTCTGCAACTGGTTACAAAGCTTTTAACGCTGTTGCTGGTTATTTAAAATATCTAATGGATGAACTTGCGCCTCGATTGGACACGTGCTGTCGATCATGGTAAAACTTCACGGTTTTATGGACGCCGCCATGTTTGACGCTGTCGCTATGGTTACCTCTATGGTTACCGCTATGGTTAGTTAGAATGCGGTTTCATCATACAACTGAATGAACATATTCAAGCAGCTACTTTAATCTCCTGACTGAACAAAACATTTCATTTCATTTTCACACTTGTAAGCAATTGCTGCTGTAAATCCCAAAAATGTACTGTGAACGCAGCCATAGTAAACACACGGTTCAAATTACTCAGGGTTTGGTTTGTATTACGGTTTTAGGGTCACGGTTTCAGTACGATTCAGTATGTGCTATGTTCAGGGAAAAAAGGACTACTTTCAAATAAAAATAAAGAAAATGAGAACAAATAATCTAACTACTGAGCAACAGCACAAATTAATACAATAGAACAAAGATACAAATAAAATAAACAGTGCTTTTCAAGCTTTTCAGGTAGGTCTAACACTAGTTTTCAGGTGCAGAAATTGAATAAAGTAATAAAATGTAAAATAACATTGCATATTTGACTGTATGAATTAAAGACGAATCCTTATTTAAGTAACAAAAGCTATTCAATCAAGAGCAGAGAGTGATTTCCTTGTCTTTTGTTGTTTGATTAACATTAAAAACACATACAGCAATATTAGGCTGCTGTCACTTTATGATATAATGCACTGATCCAATTCACTGATACACATGCCTCGACTGTTTCATTCACTTAAGACATAACTGACTATAGCCCCTTTCACACAGAGATTCCGGAAAATACACGGATAAAGTGACCTGGGATTTGACCCGGGTTCGTTTGATTTTGGTTCATTCACACTGCCAGTGATTTTCCGGAATCAGAGAGTGCGTTCACACACAACCCGTAAAAATCCCGTAAAGACACGTGACATTGATGTGACTTGTAATCTCAGCAGCGTCTTAAGTTTGCTTATGAGCTTCTCTCTCTCTCTCTCTCTCTCTCTCTCTCTCTCTCTCTCTCTCTCTCTCCTCTCTCTCTCCTCTCTCTCTCTCTCTCTCTCTCTCTCTCTCTCTCTCTCTCTCTCTCTCTCTCTCTCTCTCTCTCTCTCTCTCTCTCTACGCTTGTGCATTTATTTTATTTTTTTTCTGATTCGATCATAAAATTGCGCTTTACGTACCGTTTCACAGCTGGCAAGCGATCCCGGCTTCAGCGTCATCACTACGACACGGCATTATTACGGCTTTTGTTCACACAGCGCGCGTTCCGGGTCTGAACACGGCAATGTTACTAGGTCCCCAACCCGGCATCGATCCCGGCATAAATCCCGGGTTGAGTTTGCGTTCACACAGAAGGCGCTCTGGCAATTTGCCGGCAATTTCCCGGGTTCAAAGCGCTGTGTGAAAGGGGCTTATGTCTGCTAGGATACTCCCCAAGACAGCCATGTTGACATCATTTTTGACATCACCAAACAGCGCAAGACTTGAAAGAGAACTCAATATTTGTGCGCTGTCTGAGACTCGGCTTTCCGTGTGCGTGCTTTGGATGTGTGTGCAAAAAAATCTTCCCACAGCGTGCACGAGTTCTTTCGCGTCTTTTTCTCTTGAATGTTTAAATTGGCAAATCTTAAGAGTTTAGTTTAAATACAACCTGTGCGGTTTCAGTCTCACTAGTGCTCGTACGCTATCAACACCTGCTATCAACACCCAGCATGGCAATTTTGCAACATTTATCCAAATTATATGTAGATGCAAATTTTGTCTAAATAAAATGGCTTTAATAATTATTTTATATTCCTTTTTCCTGTAATACTTCAATGTCTTAAATATATCAGTCTTTCTTTGTTTTTGTCATTTTCATCTCCTTTTTCTTAATGTATCTGCCTGATGGATTCACGAGTCGAGGTTGACATCCTGCGGTTTCATTTATTTGCAGTTCCAAAAAGAACAGGTGTTAAGTCAGTCAAGTCAAGTCAAGTTTATTTGTATAGCGCTTTTCACAATACAGATTGCATCAAAGCAGCTTCACAGTATTAAATTAAAATAATACAACAAAGTTTGTTTCAAGAGGAATTTATTGATTGATAAAATTAAATTAAATATCCCCAAAATATCCCCAACATGGGCATGGTTTAGGCATGGTTTGATTCATGTGAGCATTGAAAGATGTGAGAGCTCTTTGCTCTTCTCTGCTAAGTTAACTGGAATCTCCAGTACTATTTTTCTTGTAGATATCAGTATATGATTCATTAGTCTCTTTTGTTTGGATCAAATGTTTCGTCGCTTGTAATGATGGAGATTCTCATAAAGCAGGTCACAACACTGAAGGACTTGATGTTTTTTCTTGTAACATGATATTTTCCTTCTCTTGTATGTGGTTTGTATTTTCAGGAGGATATGAATCTTAATGAAGAGAAGAAAGCACCACTCAGAGAGAAGGACTTGGGCACAAAAAGGGAGATGGTCCTTCAGTACATAATCACAGCTGCAAAAACCGTAAGTCAAAGAATAATTGCAGCCACACAGACTAACATATAAACCTGAAAGCATGAGCTTCCTTTTGCTTCATAATGGATTTCCATAATTAACCCTGATACTGAATACAGGCATGAAAACTCCTCACCTTTCGGCGAAATTCGCCGTTTTAAAACCAAAATGGGTCACCTACGTGATTTGTGCAGATCCGATGAGAAAATATTTGGGAGTGGGGGGTCGTGAGAGAACCTTTTCAATGAAAATCTCAAATGAAGATCGCGGAACTCCAGCTTACTTGTCTGTGTTTTCAGATCATCTGCGCTTCTTCAGAAGTGTAGAAAGCGCGTGCGCACGCACGTATGGTTGCCAGATACTATTGAAAAGACCGGGTAGAAAACGTGCTCTTTTAATAGAAAAGCTCTGACTGGTGTTTAAATTATTGAAATCTGGCAACCGTAAGCATGAACGCTCATAAAAACAGTCTGTAATATGTTGTCTTCTCCTTTATTTGACGAAAATAAGTGGTTTTGGTCAAGTTTTAATTTTATTTTTAAACCCATTTCAGTCTCGTCTTTTTTTGTCAACGATATTGCATGTGTTGATATAGTCACAGTTATCGTTTAATGATGTGGGTGTCGTCTCTAATCGCCTTGTCTTGGTCATGGGAAAAAAGGTCACCAAAGTAAATTTTTTCGTTAACGAAATTAACACTGGTGACTATATTTATTTATATATATATATTTATATATATTTATATTTATTTATTTATTTATTTTTTGCCAAAATTTTAGACCCCCTTCAAATTTTGCTTTTGAGGCTTTCAGGGGGTCTCATGGGTTAATCCCGTACCCCCCCGGTATTTCGCACGGAGAGATAGGAGAGAGTGATGCACTGCAAAGGATCCAGTAGTGCTCAGGATCTCAAAAAAACAGGCGGCTGAAGAGGAGAAGAGGGCAAGGCTGAGACATGCTGCTAAACAGAGAAAACCGGCCCTTGAGATTCTGATTCAGGCGAAAAAGATAAAATAATCTCTTGGTGTGTGTTGTGTAAATACTTGCCTCCACACATTAAAATGGCCCCCATATTTGATATGTTTTATGTGTTATTATATATCCTATTTATTCTTTGTGCAGCACTTTTGTAACCTTGTTTTTTAAAATGTGATGTGTATATATATATATATATATATATATATAAAGTTGATTGGATTTTTTGCTGCCGTATCCTTCTCACCTTTTTTACCCCTGACCAGTTTTCATGTCTGGAATAAGACAGACTAGTTTGACCTAAAGACCATAGGAGGTCACGTCACAGACTGCTCCAATCAGTTACTCGATCCCATGTCAGATGTGTCAGTGTCTTTGTAAAACAACAAAATAATAAGTTAAGGTGCAGGACCACCACAAAGACACCATGTGCATGTATGTCATTGTTAATTTGTTGTTGTGTGCCTGTGCTGACTGTGTGTGAGTTTATTATACTGGTGGGTTTGCCCTGATGAAAATATCTGTAACTGCAGGCCTCTTATGATGACACCGACAGGCTAAAGACTGTATTTATCGGAGATGATTGCCCTCATTTTAGTTTGTCTCTTTTGTTCTCTTGTCCTGAGGTGAGAGGGAGGTGTTGAGTCTCCTCATGTATACTTATGAACCCATTTTTCTGTGGTAAAGGATGGCAAGATGTGATTTTACATAATCTCCCAATGTGTAATTCACCATTTCACTTTTTTACAAACAGTCGAGTTTTTATGCTAGAATACTGGAGGAAGAAGACCTGCTGTTGAGAAATAAAAACAGACATTAATATAAATCCTCCTCCTCCTTTGTTTTTAATATGAAAGCTTGGCTTCTCAGTGATGCCAAAACAATTAATCTGTAATGGCTTTAAAAGGAGTGAGAAAAGAGGAGTGAGGAGTGAGTTTTTTAATAGTCCTCCTTTAAAGGTGACGACATGCCCCTTTTCACAAGATGTAATATAAATCTATGGTGTCCCCAGAATGTGTCTGTGAAATTTCAGCTCAAAATATCCTCCAGATCATTTATTATAGCTTGACAAATTGCCCCCTTTTTGGATGTGAGCAAAAACGCACTGTTTTTGTGTGTGTGCCTTTAAATGAGCTGCTGCTCCCCGCCCCCGTTCAGAAGAGGGCCGATCCTTTACACAAGCTTTGGATACAATTACAAAACACGCAAATGTCACTCATCCAAAATCTCAGAAATAACCAGTAGTGAAGTGCAGCCTTACAGAGAAGACTCCAGGAAGAGGTTGCAACTTTTAGACGCACATGAATGTTTCTGAATGGTTAGTGGATACATTCATGTAGTTGTAGAGTTACATTGATTCATCTAATCGACTTGCTTGTACCATCATGTTTAACTTTTACTCAAGTTGACACAGTTCCCTGAGGTCTTTATAAGACAGCTGTGACATTTTTTTTTTTGTGGTCAAATAGTGTTCTGTGCTCATCTGTGAAGCCAATGAACGACAGTTTTCATGCTTTGCTCGAACTTTTGCCATTGCGTTAGAACTGGTTGTCGCTTGCAAAAAAAAATGGCGGTGCCGTGGGTGGAAACGTGCAGATTAAGGGGCGGAAATGTTATAATAAGATCCCCTTCCCACGTCAGAAGTGGAGGGAAATCTGATCGGCTTATTTTTTTTACATTCTTTCAGAGAGGGGCTTACCAAAACAATTACTGAGTTGTCACTTTTCACATTTTCTGTGTTGATAGATGCACCAGGGACCCGATTATAGCACTTAAACGTCAAAAAGTCAGATTTTCATGATATGTCCCCTTTTACATTTATTAACATTGTATACCTAATTCGGCTTGTATGTTAATCAACTTGCTGATTGATTAATTAGAGTTTGCTAGATTAGCTTTAGAAACAAAAAAGCATCAGGTGCTCATCAAAAACTATAGGTGGGAGTTATTTGCCCCAAGCTTTCTTCCTTATGCATGCTGATTGGAGCTCTCTGCATTAGATTCATTTCTGAGTTTTAAGCCATGCTGCTTAGAGGATTGTTTGTCTGTTTTTAAGTCCCGATGTGTTGGTGAGACAGACTGACAAGTGTAAACGTCTTAGAATTGAGCGTGTTCAACAAATCCTCCAGTTCTTCCACTGCACGATATAGCTACACACAAGTGGAAACACTATATGCAAGATTCAGGCGAGATGGATAAAAAACTGCATGTTTTTCTGCCGAAATTAATTCCCCAATCTAATCCTCCTGTCGGTTAGCTTTGTGTTCATTTACTGGGCCTATGAACGGTGGAAGAGAAACAAGAACAAGGGAGTTTAATTATAATGCTGCTCCCCTCTTTCCGCTGAGAATTTAATTATTTTGGAGTGCTTGGAGATTTCAGGATGATTCAATTTGAATTGTATTTGTTATCTGGAGTGGCTGGTCAGGACTTGTGTTTTTTTTCCAATCAGCTTTCTTTTTCTACATTTAGAGTGCTGAAACTCATTGACCTTGGACAATCATGATAAAACTCTCAATGTATTGGAATCTTTAGATTTTTCTCAGATAAAATGACCTAAATAAATGAACCAACATTTTAATTCTATCAAATAAATAACATGACGCTCATCCATGTTGATTTACTACACTCGTAAAAATAAAGGTTCTTTATTGGCATTGATGGTTCCATGAAGAACCTTTAACATCTATGGAACCTTTCAATCGCACAAAAGGTTCTCTATCACAGTTATTGCTGTGAAAAACCCATTTGGAACCTTTATCTTTTTTTTTACCGTTGTCTTTCATTTTAGTGTATGCTGGTGGACAAACCTTTTGAAGGCAATAAAGGTGTTTGACAGAAATCAAGGCTTTTGAAAAGGAACACTATTAAACATTTATAGGAATGCTTCTTACCCTGCATTCCCCCAAAAAAAAAAAAAAAAAATAGACTTAAAGATCTACAACCTTATCTACAAGGTTAAAAATGAAGGTTGAAAAACCACTTGCAAATTTAAACCATTTAATCAAGTAATTGTTTTTAGAAACACCTTGGGGTCAGGTGAACCTGAAAACCAGCCTTAGGCCCTGTTTACACGAGAACGCTTGCGGGTGAAAACGTAAAAATATTTTATCAGATGTGCCTTTCGTTTAGACGGCAACAGCGTTTTTGGGGCTTAAAAACGCAAAAAAGTGAAACCACCCTCCAGAGTGGAAATTTTAAAAACGCTCCATCGTCGCGTTCCCGTCTAAAGGGTAAAAACGCAAAAGTCTGCTAGACTGCTAGGTTGTACGCAGTCGCGCGGACTTGGTGTTGTTGTGTGGCAGTGCTTCACATTGCCACCTAGCTGCCTGGAGTGCATACTACATCGAATTTCACACACTTTTGCGTCACCATATGCATGCAGATTTCCCCCCCATAACGCTCGTCTAAATGCAGAATAAAAAGTGATAACGCAACGCCACTTTTGCGTTTTCTCTTCAGATCATTTCCGTGTAAACACAGCCTTATTATCCTGGGCTTCAGTTTAGACTGCCTGTTTGTTCAAGGAACCCACCAACTACTTGATTTTGAAAATGTATAGGGTTTTGCACATCCTCTCTTTGTAGGTTATACATAAAATGTATTGCAAATCCTTTATAAAATTGAATCTGTTGGACAGAACAGACAGTGATGTATTGGTGTTTTCGGAATTTCCCTTTTCATACTCAAATAAGCTTCTCCTCACACTACCTTGACTAGTTTGATGGATGGACATTACTTTAAATGTGGAAAACGTCCTGGAGTTTCTTTCTCTCTCTATCATGCACCCGCATGCTTCTGCCCTCCTTCATCTCTCACTCTCTCAATCTCTTGTCTTTTGACATTCAGGCCTGGTTGTTTACCCCCTGTCCGTGTTCTTGACGAATAATTGCCTTTCAGTGAAGCCTTTCCTGTTGGCTCTGCTCCTTCGTCTCGCTTGGTAATTGAAACTATAGATTCTGGCATAGGCTCCTCTCCCTCTCTGTTAACAACATTCACCTTTTAAAACATTCACCTTGCCATTGCCAGCATAGAGTGTGGGTATAATTACCATTCACTGTACCTTGAATGAATGTTCATAATCAAAGCTTTTGCTCTTTTGGAAATTGATGCATTGTCATTAGGTCTTGATTAGTGCTCATTAAATAATATTAAAAGAGCTGGAAACAACAAATCCCTGATGTTCAAATGCAAGTAGCATATCGGTGTGATGGACAGTGTGGCATTTAAAATGCAAACAGTGATGTCATCATCCAGCTCAATTGTTTTCATACAATAGTATCAGTGCAGTCAAATTAAATGACAGTCATTGAAAGTCAATTCAGTCAACTAAAATTCATGAATTTGTTATTGATGGATGGGTAGGTACTAAGTAGAAGGAATACAGTATGCAGTAGAAAGGAGGATAGATGGATTGGGTGGATAGATTAGGTGGATGATTTGGATGATAGGTAGATAGATGGGTGGATAGATTAATAGAACTGGGTGTAATGGTTCTGTTCTTATCATGGTTGTAGGGTCATGGTTTTGGTATGTTTTGATATGTGCTATGTTCAGGAAAAATAAGGACTACTTTCAAATTAAAATAAAGAAAATAAGAACAAATAATCAAACTACAAGCAATAGCACAAATAAATACAATAGAGCTGCGGTCGGGAATCTATGGCTCACAAGCCACACCTGGCACACTATGGCTCCAGGTCTCACACCCTTTACCAATATGATCGGTAAAAAAATGGACGCATCAATAGAGATCAACTTTCTGTAGAAAAAGCAACCAATTACAATTGCTTTGTATCTACCGAAGTTAATGAAAAGAAAGGTTTCGAATAATAATATATTTCAAGTTGTACAGGCCAAAGTGCGCGACAGAAATCCTTGAGCTCCTGCACTCAGATTCAAGCAGCTACATAGCTTGTTTGTGGTAATGGCAAAAACTATTTTTAGAACAGCAGTGAAAATGTAAAAGTAGGCTATATAAAAAAAGTGATTATCATTTTATTGAATCTGGTGCTTTGCTGTGCCAAGAGACGCATCAAAACATTTCACCAGGTTCTTTTGCTTCTGCTGCAGAGACCTTTTCAGGGTTTTTCCTGGGTCACAAATGGTCTTCGGTGGTGGCCGACAGACACTGTCATCCTTTCCTGCCCTCTTTTCAAAAGAAAGCTGTGATTTTTACCACTGGGTTTCATAGCTTTGTAAGATAAAATCCTTCTTTGCTAGACCTGATAATTATTTTGGTATATAATCATATCAATATTGAAAAGTAGCATTCAAAAGTTTATTTTAACAAATAGTCTAATTTTCTACCATATACAATTAAATAAAATGATAAACTAGCTAACAACAACTTGCTTTGCACTTTTTTTTTTCTTCTGATTTCACCTCACTCCAGTCTAAACTAAATGAATTTTTAGGGAATTTTTCTATACATTGTCATAAATAAACTGAAAATACTGTAGTTTATTAAGGCTAAATCTTACTAACCACTCTTACTTAAAAAAAAAAAGGGGTAAGTTATGTTATCGTTTTAAGGTGTTCTGAGTAAATTATTTGTTTGTAACACTTTACAATATGGTTTGATTTGTTAACTTTAGTTAATTAGTCAATAATGTAGGCTATTAGTAAATGTTGAAATTAACAAAGAATAATAAATGCTGTAGAATTGCTGTTTATTAATAGTAAATTAACTAATGTAGTTAACTAGAGTTTAAAGGGCACCTATTATGACTCTTTTCACAAGATGTAAAACAAGTCTCTGATGTCCCCAGAGTGTGTATGTTAAGTTTTAGCTCAAAATACCCAACAGATAATTTTTTACAGCATGTTTAAATTGTCATTTTTTTGGGCTCAGAAAAATACGCTGTTTTAGTGTGTATCCCTTTAAATGCAAATGACCTGCTGCTGCCGGCCCAGGGGGCGGAGCCTTACGAGCTCGCGCTCAGAGCCAGGACAATCTCATCTGATGATATCAGAACAGAAACTCTCAGTTGCGGTGTTCATTTCGACTCTGAGTCGGACAATAATGCCCACAGAGCCAGAGAATACATGCTGTATGGAGATAGAACAGGTATAGTTTAGCTTAATTATGGTTATAATTTACTTGTCATCTGCTTTTATCCACTATTAATACAAGCCTGCTGTAGCAGACCTCGTCCGAATGATGACCAAAATATACTGATGAGTTTAGTGAAGTTTATTGTACATCACACAAAAGATGTAGCGTTAGTTTTACTCCAGAGAATCACAGTAAGAGCTGAATAAACACAGTATAAGAAGTGAGCATTAAAGTCTTATCCATAAACTCTCTCTCTCCCTTTCATTATCAACAACATACACAGCGAAGTACACCAAACACTCGTTATAACTAATAGTAAACCAATATAAACACACCTTTTCAGTGGGTGCTAAATAAACTGGTAAACCTTATATCCGTAAAATGACTCGATGAGCTGTCATAAAGAGCGCGCTCTCACTTTCATTTCTGCCGTGATCAGTAACGTTAGGGCTGTCGCTCTGAAGACCGTAAGCTGGATCACAAACAGTACAGATCTATCCTCGAGTAACAACGAGAGTAAATGAAGACTGCTAAGTTCATTCTTACATCCAACAACACACCTCAATCGCTTAGGAGACATTCTTGTCTACAGCTGCTCAAGTGACGAAACAATGGCGGACTCTGTGTCCAGCTCACTCAGGGTGGGTCTATGCTATAACTGCAGTGTCAATCAACAGTCGTGGGAGGGGCCTGTGCAATTCTACGTCACATTGCATAGAATCTTAGAACAGCTCATTCTGAGACAGTGCTTATGATTTATTGAGATTGTAAAAAAACACTGGGTGGATTTTTATCATTCTAGGGTGGTTTTGCTCACACACTCCCAACACACATTTATGTTCAAGCACCATGTAAAAGTGAATTTTGCATAATAGGTTCCCTTTAATAAAAGGAACCTTATTGTAAAGTGTTACCGATTTGTTATACATCGATTCAGAAGTCTCTTGAGTTCAGTGTTGGACAGATCAGTTGTTTTAACCATTCATTAAAGTGAATCGGTTCAAATGAGTCATTAGTTCGCGAATCGGACGTGTCATTAGCGGACGTGTACGCAACACGTTGTGTGGTTATCCCGGCAGTTAGGACATAGCACAAGATTTGTGAACACAGAAAACATTTCATCACTGAATAAGTTTTGTTCGTTTATTGAAAGTGTGGTTTATGTCAGCTGACATAAATGTGGAATGCTTTTCAGAGAAGATTTTGTAGCACAATTCACACCCTGTGGTAATTCAGGGGGAAAAAATCTCTGAAAGCTCCATGTGAACTCAACTTCGGTCTTCCGACCTTTTACCATTGAGTCAATCGATTTTGATTAATATGTGCAAGGGAGAGAGCGCAAGACAGCGCTTAGTTTGAAGATGGCGAGAGTGCGCGCGTGCGACCGGGGCTCTCTCTCTGCTAGTTCTCTTATTTAAACATGCACCCGGTCACAAGCGCAGCAGTCATCTACATTACTCACCGATCAAATAAGGCTTTTTGGCCGGACTCAAATTTGCTTTGGTGGCCGCCAAAAATATTCAGTGCAGGAAAACCCCTGCTTTTATGCCTTATAAATGTGTAGTATTTATGATAATCCACGCAGTTTTCAGTGAAATCAACGCGAATCAACCGAATCAAAGCTATTCTTACGTCCCCGTCTGCCTCGTGGGATAATACCTTGGTTGGTAATTACAAAGATTAACCTCTCTGTTCCGCTTTTGTGTCCTCCTCAAAATATCGCAAAATTGTTGGTCATGAAATAATTATTGGGTTTTAATACTTGGGATGATGATGGGACTAATAAATATATCCCACATTCGCAGGGTTGGCCTTTTGTTCTGCTCCAGATATGTGCTCTGGAATTCAACCACTTCATTGTAGCAAGGAACAATAGAGTTGGCAAATGGTACATGGAGGAAACCATCCACAATCCAAAATCTAGCTCTGGGTGAGCCTGATATTTAGGCATGGTATCAGGGAACATACTTTCCATCAGTTTTCTAGTCCGATGAATAAAAATACTTGGTTTGTCACGCAGGTTGGATCTTCATTGTATGATACCAACTGTTGAACATTGAGCACAATGCATGATGGTCTGGGGCTCTTTTCCTGAACTTGGACAGTGGTAGTTATAATTTCTTGATGAAATTGTGATTTTGAAAAGCTGATGATTTTGGAAAGACTTTTAACTAGGGTTGGGTACCGAAACCGAGCACCGATATGTAACCGGACCGAATCAAAACGCAGATTTTGATCTGCGGACGTAAGAAGCATCACCACCGCATGTGATCGCTAGCTAACACCTTTGACGCTTACGATCGTTCACACTGGTGTGATTAGAACGTTCAGATCGTGTGATCAACTTCTAAATTCAAATCTCCGTTCGCGCTTTGGCTGGTGCTGAGCCAGAGAGAGACGCGCTCAACGCTGTCATAAAAATATCAGCCAAGGACTGACTGACATGTAATGCAATGCATTTTTTTCTGTGTCATGTTTAGTGTGAAAATGTAAAGTCGATGTCCCTACAATAACAGACCAGCGTACATCTCATAAATTATTCATTCAAGAACGTGCAAATTTACTGCAACAATTGGAGCCGCGAACTTCACATACTTTTGAAAATCCAGCCTTCAGTTGATCCTGATGAGCGTTCATTGCCATAGTTGTAAACATGACGGTATTCTTCCACGAGGGGTTTCATGACGAACTAATTTAAAGTGATTCGTTCTAAAATACTCTCACCTTGTGCAGGACATGCAATAAGTCAGGAGAGGTGTCGTGTTTTGCCAGAGAAGTAAAAAAATTGTAAAAGAATTTCTGAAATTTTTAGCTTTTTAAATCTTTAGGTTTTTAGCATACCAAATAAAGACTACTTTGCTGTTATTAGTACTGTAGTGTTATTTAGTGTTAAATTATTGTATTTGGGTTAGGTGGCTTAGGTTTTATTGTGAATTTATGTAATTTTTTTGGTTTTGTATTACATTTTTTTTCAATAAAAAGCCGTTCGTCATTCACCATCGTTTTGAGGCTTAAAGTATCGGTTCGGGCACCGTTTAGGCACCGATACCGTTTTTAAAGTATCGATTTGGCACCGGTAAAAAAAAAAAAAAAAAAACAATACCCAACCCTACTTTTAAACAGTCAGACTGCATTTTATTTGTCAAAGATATATTATGTTCTATACAGGGCTCTATGCTTACGTTTTATTTTTAGGAGCACCTTCTGATCAATGACAGAAATTACCTTCCCATTATGAGGCGATATTTGATTTTTTTAAATTATTTTTTAACCTCATTAAATGTCATCTTTTGTCAAATTCTTACATTTATTTTTATAAATTGAGTTAGAATAAGACAAAATCTGGAAGAATACGTTACCAATCAAATGAAATCAGTATCAACAAAATTCATCTTTGCACTGCAGAGGTGGCATAGAAGAACAAAAAGGTGGCATTTAGGTATATGGTTTTGAATACAGAAAAAATAAATGATTTAAATAATTGAAAGGATATTTAAAAAATGTAACTAAAACCACCAGTAGGGGGTGGCATGTCACTGTCTTTGTCACTGAATCATTCATTCAATCGATTTGTTCAAACAGCTAATTCATTCAGGAACAAAGCAAGCGACTGTCTTTATGAATGGGTCATTGAATGATTGACTCACTAGATTTGTTTGAAAACCGCAGATTAATTGATAAACGAAACACCCATGTTTGCTAGGAGATGCGCAGTGGTTCAGCTTTTTTTTTTTCTTTTTTTTTTTTTTTTTTTACATTAATTTTTTTAATCTATTTTAGTTGACGAAATAGAGCAAAAAACATACTGTTCCTTAATATTAAGTTCATGTTATATGTTGTTCACGTTATTCATGTTATAATCATTAAAAAGCTATCACTCGTCTCAGTTCATTGCGCTTCATCTCAGTTGGTCGCACTGTCAAGCCGCTCCTACATAGATATTTTGTGTATCTTTTATTATATTTTTGCCTGGTTTTTTTTTTGGCCATGAAAATAGCCATGGAAAATGGCATGGCATTAAAACACAGATCAGTGTAAACAGTCTCTGGCTCCAAAAAGCTTTTTTTGTCTGTGTATGTGTGTGCTTGCAAATAAGGCTGTAATGATTGACAACGCTAATAAACCACACAGAGCGTTTGTATCTGTACCATTGTGGATGTAAGTCAAAGTAATTGGGAGACATAGTTACAGAATAATAAGGGTTTAAACAGCATCTAGTGTCTTGTGTAGTTTTTCTGTCCTTGTTAGCATGCCTAATACTGTTGCATCAAGCTACACATCCTTACCTGCACTTTACCACCGTCTGACCCGCTGCACAGCAAATAAACTCAGAATGAGCTCCTGCCAAGCTGTCAGTGGTGGCTGCATACAAACCATGCATTAAAACCATGTAACAAAGACATAGCTGTTGAGTTAAATAAGTGTTCTTAAAGTACGTTATTTTCTTTCAGCTAAAGATACCAAGAATTAGAGGTTTAAAACAGACCTTAGAGTTAACATTGTTGGGGGTGTTGTTGCAGTACTACTGAAAGACTTTGTATGGTTGTTCCAGGAAGATTTGGAAATATTATTTTAAAGACATCCATGGCTGAAGGTCAGATTTTCAATGTTTATTTTCCATCTATTTGAAGATCTGAAGGTGAACGCGTGACATTGGTCATAATTCGATTTGGAAAAAATGTGCTTCTAAAAAGATTGTGGCTATTGAAAAAGACCATTGTGCTTTGACCTTATCACACCATCCAGTGCATAACTGTGGGCAGCCTTTTACAGAGAACTTTGCAAAAAAAATACTGCAATGTTTTGTCAAACACAGGTTGTTAGTTGAATATTCACAAAAATAATGCAGTTTTTCACCCTGTTGCTTTTGTAGCAGTTGTACAATGTTGCTTTCTGTGTACTGTGTGGAGAGTAAGGCAGACAGTCAATCAAAAGCTTTGTTCATAGGCACGACTCATCGACACCTCGACAGTGCCATTAAATGTCTATCAAAATGGGGCTCTTTGACTAAAAATACTAAAAGGAACTGTGAACAACTAAATCATGCAGTCTTTGTTACGGGGTTGACTGTAGCCTTTCTAGATGTTAATGTGATGCTTTAGGTGATGTTCAGCTAGGGGTGTGCGATTTATGATTTTTTGATCGTGGTTGATTAAAATGTCTCCACGATCTGCTTTTGAAAAAATATCGTAGTATCGTGCTACAGTGTATTCTATCAGTTGCAGTTCTGGTGCCTCCATCTGAACATACTGTACAACGCGACATACATTCACATCACGTTAACGCAGAGGTAGAGTTACACTCACGGGACACTGCAATTCACGAAAGCTCCTTATTTGCATGTGCTTTAAAGCCTTGATAGTTAAACATTTCATTAGCGTGCTGATGCGCTGTTCTGATCGCATATACCCGAAGCACGCCCACACTAAAAGCCTGTCAAACAGTTCCTGATTACTGGACTAAATTATCTTTCGAATCTTATTGTGCTAATACTGTAAAATTACACACAATGTTTATATAAACACAGTTAGTTATGTCTAAAGTGAAAGTAATCAGTTGAGAGAAAATCAGATGCTTGTCTGTATTTTAGATACATGCAGGTCTTAAAGTGACAGCTGCTTAATAGTAAACATGCTGCCGCTTGTCCTTAAAGGGATAGTTCATCCAAAAATGAAAATTGTCATCATTTACTCACTCTAATGTTGTTCCAAACCTGTATTTCTTTCTTTCTTGTGCTTAACACAAAATGTGGGTAACCAAACAGTCCCCATTGACTTCCATAGTAGGAAAGAAATACACCACGTTTTTCCTGCATAGAGAATTATGAGGCGGCTGCCTCCTTCAAATTTTGTGCCGCCTCCGGCTGTCGACAAAGATATCAACTACAGTCACATGCACCGATACCCCTTTTCCACAGAGACAGTTCTGTTGCAGGTTCCTGGCCTGTGTCCATTCTCTAAGCGTTTGATAGTGATGATAATCACTAGATAATCCGCGGCTTGGACGGGCCAAGTTATAAAAAATGACACATTAAATTAACTGGGTGGTCACGGGTCGATGAGAGATAAATCATTAATGTAAGACACGGAACTCTCATTTCACGTTAAAATGCGACGAATCTGCGTTACTTAACTTTTTTCAACAATGTATTTCTCTTCAGGGAAAAGCAATCAAGGAAAACATGCCTAGAGCACCTTCTAGTGGTCATTATATAAAACTCAAAGGAAAAACCCTACGTAAGATTGCGTTATAACTTAGCAGCTTTAACTAAAAACATATATATACAAACTTAACAGATTTATTCTGTTAATAATTCTGTTAATAGTGTTTTCCAACAATGATGTAATGCAATGGTGATAATTTAAGTTTGAAGGGAGTTAAAGCCTGTGTTTAGGCTACTAAAATGTAATTTTGCCAAATAATTTAGATTTTAAACAAATGTTCATTTAAAAGCAGCCTTCTTCAGTGTGATATGTTGCCATATCATCAGGCTTAACACTGAGAATTTGAATAATTGTAAAGTGGTGATCAGGTGCAAATACCTAAATCAGAGAATATCATAGATTTGAGCGGTTGGCGGGCGGATGATTTATTTTTAACAGCGGGTTCAGGTGACGTTAGAGCTGATCCACACATCTCTAGCACACGAGCCCTAGAGTCCCCTTTAAAGTTCAGGTACAATTCAATGCACAGACTTTTTCTTTGTTCAATTTGCACACTGAACATGGGTTGGACTTGGAACTCTTAATTTTGATCTCTCAAAGTGCACCAGATTAATGAATTTATCTTTAAAATATACAGAATTCTCTTACGGAGGAGAATGCCCCCGGACCCACCTAACGGGACCAAGGTCCAGCCACCAGTTTCACAAAATCCTGTGGGAAAGAAACCGTATATGATAGTGTCCTCAAAATAACAATCTATTTATCTTATTATTAAAGTACCTAAAATATGTGCTTGTAAAAAGTGTTTTCTTCAGCCATGATCAGGGCCCGTATTCATAAAGAATCTTAATGCAAAGAGTAGCTCCTAGTGACAAAATTCTAAGAAAATTCTTAGAAATGTGGGCGTTTACTCTTAAAGAAAAATCCTAGTAAAGAAAAAAATTATTCAGAAAGCATCTTAACCCTTAAAAGAGGTCTTAAGGTCAAAATTGTTAGGAGCATGGACGAGGACTTTTAAGAGGGTTAAGAGTTTCTTTAGCAGAGGAGAACATGACAGAAAGACGAAGAGGGAGAAGAAATGTGTTGCAGACAATGAATAACAGTGAGTTAATAAGACGCTATATATTAGATCGTGCAGGGATCATGTTTGTGACTGATCTTATTAGAGACACGCTAACATCTCCAACACAGCACAGAAATGCCATAGCTCCAGAAATGAAAGTAATCACTACATTACGATATTTGGCAACTGGGAAAATTCCATGTTTGATACATTAAAACCAACATTCAAACCACCACTTAAATAGACATGCCAGCAATCAGTGTAATTGGAAAGAGTGGAACAATTTTTATCATTCTAAGCCAATCAAATACCTTATAGGAAATTAACAGCATGGTAAATAAAAAAAAAAAGTATTTATATACACATATATAATGTGTGTGTGTGTGTGAGAACGGTCAAATAGGAAAAATTACGCATGTAATTTCAAAGTGAAGGCTTAGAATAGACCCTATACTTAATCTCACTCTTTTTTTTTTTCCTTCTTGGACAACCAACCAATCACAGTCTTCAAAAGATTGTGTCATACATAGCAACGGGGTCAACCCCGCCTCTTTACTAAGATGAAAGTTTTTGTCTTTTCCTTACTCAGAGTTGCTCTCAGATCGGTCCCGAATCGCTTTTAAGCTAAGACTCCTACGTAAAAGTTTTTAAGCTAAATTAAGAGTTTTCTTAGAGGATTCTTAGAATCTTTATGAATACGGGCCCAGGATTTTACCACCTCCGCCTTGTTTTGAGCCAGGAAAAACCCTGACATAGCCTACTATGGAAGTCACTGGGGACCAGCAAATGTTTGGTTACCCACATTATTCAAAATAACTTTTATTTTCAACTGAAGAAAAAAACTTCATAAAACTTCATAAAGTATTCATAAAGAATCTTAATGCAAAGAGTAGCTCCTAGTGACAAAATTCTAAGAAAATTCTTAGAAATGTGGGCGTTTACTCTTAAAATTAAAGAAAAAATCCTAGTAAAGAAAAAAGTAATTCAGAAAGCATCTTAACCCTTAAAAGAGGTCTTAAGGTCAAAATTGTTAGGAGCACGGACGAGGACTTTTAAGAGGCTTAAGAGTTTCTTTAGCAGAGGAGAACATGACAGAAAGACGAAGAGGGAGAAGAAATGTGTTGCAGACAATGAATAACAGTGAGTTAATAAGACGCTATAGATTAGATCGTGCAGGGATCATGTTTGTGACTGATCTTATTAGAGACACGCTAACATCTCCGAAACAGCACAGAAATGCCATAGCGCCAGAAATGAAAGTAATCACTACATTACGATATTTGGCAACTGGGAAAATTCCATGTTTGATACATTAAAACCAGCATTCAAACCACCACTTAAATAGACATGCCAGCAATCAGTGTAATTGGCTTAGAATGATACAAATTGTTCCACTCTTTCCAATCAAATACCTTATAGGAAATTAACTGCATGGTAAATAAAAAAAAAGGATTTATATACACATATGTAATGTGTGTGTGTGTGTGTGTGTGTGTGTGAGAACGGTCAAATAGGAAAAAATTGCGCATGTAATTTCAAAGTGAAGGCTTAGAATAGACCCTATACTTAAAATCACTTTTTTTTTTCCTTCTTGGACAACCAACCAATCACAGTCTTCAAAAGATTGTGTCATACATAGCAACGGGGTCAACCCCGCCTCCTTACTAAGATGAAAGTTTTTGTCTTTTCCTTACTCAGAGTTGCTCTCAGATCGGTCCCGAATCGCTTTTAAGCTAAGACTCCTACGTAAAAGTTTTTAAGCTAAATTAAGAGTTTTCTTAGAGGATTCTTAGAATCTTTATGAATATGGGCCCAGGACTTCAGTCGACCAAGATTTTCTTTGGTTGATTACAGCCCTAATCTTTTGTTCTTATTTGACTAATAACAAATACAATAATTACAAAAAAAATTAAAATTTGCTTCGCCACTTAGGGCCTAATGTCTGGCATTTTTTTATTTTTTTACTTTGTTACCTTGTAAGGCTTTGTTTGTAAAATGAGGAAATTAGTTTGGCTGTAATGCTCAGTCACTTGCAAAATAGTAAAACCAACATAAAAAAAATTATATTATTTTTGCCATATCGCCAACCCTTATGTTCAGCATTGATAAAAGTGTAGAGTGAAAAAAGAGAAAATTAAAAAAGAAAAACAATTAAGGCTTGATGTAATGAATAGGCTTAGTTTTAAGATGCACACAGTGTTTGTGTGTTATAGTCTGGACGTTTCCCCAGATTCATTAAAACACAGGGACAGGCACTCTGAGCTGATCTCTTTTCCAAGGACAGTGCTACCATTAGGCAGTCACAACATTCATCAGTCAAATTAGGAATGTTTTATTCAGCATAGAGAGAAAATGGAAATTCACAGACTACTCTAAAGGTTATGTAAATAGCCAACAGTGTGCTCTCAGCACTGACAGAAATGCCCACTCATTTATTAACTGGTTAATTAGTTATTTTTTCCTCTTTTGGTTTTAATGGTCTTACAGCTATGCAGCATAGGGGGTATCCCTGGAAGATCTCTTAAAGTAACAGGCAAAGAAGAAACCTTGTGTACCATTAAAAAAACGTATAAGGCCAAGGCACTCGGGAGGCTGTACTGTGTTGTGAATACAACTAGGGTTGGGTATCGTTTTAACGGTTGATACCGGTGCCAAATCGATACTTTTAAAACGGTAGCGGTGCCTAAATGGTGCCTGAACCGATACTTTAAAAAAAGAGAGCTTCAAAACGTTGGTGAATGACATTAAATAACAGCTTTTTTATTGAATAAAATTAAAGTAAATATATAAGTAGTCTAAATTCAAAACACAACAAATTTACATAACACTTACATGCTCTATTCTTGCAGTAGACTTGCACAACGTTCTTGAATGAATAATGTATTAGATGTACGCCGGTCTGTTATTGTATGGACATCAACTTTACATTTTCACACTAAACATGATGCAGAACAAAACGAACAGTGATTGGTTGTGTTACATGTCAGTCAGTCCTTGGCTGATATTTTTATTCTTAAATACATGTGAATGTGTTTTGTCATTTAAGAAATCTTTATAATGATCATGATTCATGTTAGTTGATCTATCACGTTCAGAGAATGGTATCTGTCAGATTTAGGCTTACAACACGTCAATTCATCCACTTCTCCCGAAATGCATTAAAGTAAGTGGCTGGTGAAGTGTGAGAAGAATAGAGTAAATTTCATAGTTACCTACACGATGTGTATCTAAACACGTCATCAATTAATAGTCGAAACGATTGTTGTTGCCACTTCCATAGACATCAGTGTGCCTTTTACAAACTATAAATGTTGTTTTGCTTGTACTTATGTGTATTTAAATGTCTGAAACTTAAAATAAACCTTATCTGGTTGAAAACATTGAATAGTTGTGATGTATGACAGCGCTGAGAGCGTCTCTCTCTGGCTGAGCACCAGCCAACGCGCGAACACAAATTTTAATTTAGAAGTTGATGATCACGCGATCTGAACGTTCTAATCACACCAGTGTGAACGATCGTACGTATCAAAGGACTTTTTCACAGTACAGCACTCCATTAAGTTCCTTATTACTTAAAAATTTTTTTACCACACAATACAAGTATTAAAACCAAAAACGTATGTATTAATGTTTTTTTTTTTTTGGTAAATTCATTAAGTGCTATCCTTCCGCTAAAAAAAGTTCCTGACAGTAAATGGCAAGAGAATGTTCTAGTGTAACATGCCTCATCGTGTGGAGCTCAAAACAGAATAGAAACTGTTCTCCTCCATCGTCTCATTTATTTTTTAACACCATATATCTGCTTATTTCTCTGCATGAAAAACATCTGTTTTCCATCTTTTAGTTGAAAACAGACCGATTTGCGGCACAACATGAGTTTGCAAGCGTCACTACAGTGCATATTAACGGACATACAATATCATACCTGAAACAAAACTATTAAGTACAGTAATATTTCCTCCACACTTCGGAAACTGTGGTCTTCCACACAGACACACTTGCGTATCTCACATAAGAGAAGACTCTTTGACAGCGGTGAAATTAAAGGTGAAAGATGCAACATAATGCCAGCAGGGGTCACTCATAATTCATTACATAAATAATAAACGGTTAACATTTTTTAAATAATACATGGTACTGTATTGATTGTTTATGTTGCTAAGGATGGTTGCTAAGTGTGTTGCAGTTATGCAGTGAAGCTGCGTCTCATTTCGGAGGCTGCATCCTCCTGTGGTCGCATTTTTAGGCTGCATACATCAAGGATGTCTTACTTAATAACTGTTGTATCCATTACATTGTTACCAGGTACGCCACAATAACAAGTGACTGTTTAAAAAAAGGTTTTGTCATTGAATCATTCATTCAAAAACGGCAACAACAACAAAAAAACTCTGATTCATCCAGTAATGCAACAATTGAAGTATTTATAAGTGAGTCATTGAATCATTCATTCAGACCATTTTTTTTCCGATTAATTAAACATTTTAAATAGACTGCAGCAATTAACATTTGTCCAGTAAATTACATGTTATCTTACTTAGAATCGTGCAGCTCTACGTAATGCTGCAGCTTTCGTTTGCAGATTTTAGCCAAGGTATCAAATCAAGATGTTGTCTATTCTGGGCCAGTCTTTTATAAAGTAAACCAAAGGAAGAGCTCACCTAAAAGTGAAATTATTTGTAATTTTCACATATTGTGCATCCAACGTGCTGGACCAAGTTTGATATCAGTGACATTTAACATTGATTCTTGTGTCTCGGTATTGTCATCAAACTTGGCATGACTTAATTCAACTTCAACATATTTGTAAGCTTTGGTGGAGGGGAAGACTTTCAGCAAATTACATTGCTGAATGTAGTCATAGTGGTTTAGAATGTGTGCGTGAATGATGACAGATTTTCTTTTCGGTGAACTGTTCCTTTCAATTTATTGGATTACAAAATTCTAATCAGTATAATGTTTTCCATGCAAAATTGTGTGTGCATGCAGATCTGGTCTAAAGTCAGGCTCATTTGCTGAATGTCTTTCTACTGTATAACTCTATTTAGTTATGCAGATGAGATGGTTGAATGGCTGTCATCTGGTACCTTCAGCAATAATGAGTTTCCACAAGGTCTATATAAAAAGACCACCTTCGATTATTCCCATAGAGTTGTACTCATCAAAACAAACCAAAGCATATGTTCCTCTGTGAGTATTGTTTCTCTCAGCATTTGTTTTGCTCTTGCTATTGTAGTCCCCAACCACAAATGCACAACATCCCACATCTCATCCCAACCTATAGTGAATCCAGTGCTTCAGTAGAAGCTGCCAGTGGTGATGAAGATGAATACAATAAGCTGTAGGAACACAGGTGTGAGTGATTGTCTACACAGATGTAGCATAGCTTGGTACTCTGTAGAAAACGACCACTTCCAGAGAAGCCAGTCTGGCTGATGCAGGGTGACAGGACCTTGCGTCCTCATGTTATTTTTCTTGTAAACTGCAGCTCCACATATTTTAGATATCACATAGGCTAGTTGTTGAAAAACACTGTACTGTAGGTGTGTTGTTGATAAAAAAAAAAAAAAAAATTCACATTAGAATGGTATAGCCTTGGACTGTATGTACGATGTGTTGAATATTCACAATATGAGGTTTGCTGGTGATTTTATAAAGTATATAAAATATGTCTTTTTAATAGGCTTTTTATTTATTTGTAATAGTTTTTTTTGTAATAGTTTTTTATTCATAGTATTTAAAAAATATCTACATTTAAGTATGAGCACAATATGTTTTACACCATATTTTTGGTGCATATTGAATGTTGTCAAAAGAAATAAAACACATTGGGGTTTATTTTTTTTATATATTAATGTAGGCTATTCCCCAGCCCTTTGCAACTCAGTTTCACATTTCTGTTCCTAAGTTATTTTAGGATAGTTTGTACTTTTTGTGTTGAGGAAAACCTTTTAGATTTCCTCTCTTCTGCAGTTTTAAAGTATTATCGTGGCCAGTGAATTGCAAAAAGTTTTATATTTATTCACAACCTTACAAACATAAGAATTTTCCACTGATATAATAAAAATATATAATTCACATCACTGCATGGTTCAAGCATTAATTTAATTTGATCTTTTGTCTGTGCTTTACTTACATTACTATAGGTCTCTTAACTGTAACCCATTTCTTACTCTTGAAAACACCCAATTAGCTTCCTTACTGTAAAATGCTACATAGGCGTTCAGTTCTCTAACAGTGACAGGAATTAATTGGAAGTGATTTTTAATGTGCTATAGCTGACAAAGCACATTGCCTTCTCGTCTACTCAACTGACCCCCTCCTCATTTTACTCGGGTGACTCTCTTTGCTCAAAACTTAAAATTTCTCTTGGAAGTGTGATTGTAAAAAATTTGAGGCCATAGAAGTACTTTCTTTGGCTTTATAGAACTATATTGTTCTTAAATTTTTTTTTTTTTTTACCTCATCCTGTGTGTTGAGGGGTCATTTAATCTTTTCTGAAATATCCAGGCCCAAAATTTTCCAGACCATCATCAGCTCCCTCTATGAATCCTAAACACTCTGAAACACACATTGTGTCAGATTGTCAGCTACATAAATTTTCTATTCACACATCTCTGTTAAGGTTTTTAGGCAAGTACTTTAATAGGATATCAGAAATGATGTTAAAGTCTTATGAAAAACAGCCATGTTTGACTGCTTGTTCACACAAACAGCCTTTAATGCACACACACAATCTTATTACCATGCGACTGCCTCGTCATTGTAGACACAACGCCATCCTCTCTTCTGGAGTAAATGTCAGTGGAGTCTTGGGTTCTTAAGCTGTGGTCACAGCAAGTGTTTTTCATCGCTGAGGCTAGAGAAATGAAAAGCTCAGCGGTTGCCAGATTGGCAAGCTTTATTAGTACAGTCTTGGGTCTTTTACTGTGGGCTTGGTGGGGGAAGCAGTGTCATTCTATTCGCTTCTTAATTCTCTTGACCAGCGGGATGCAGAGAGGTCACTGCTGGACATAGGCAAGCAATCAAAACTGCATTTACTTGTCTAAACCCTGAAACACATCAACACCAGAGGGTGTCCTTAAAACCAATTTGCTTTGGGAGGCAAAGGGTAAGCTCAGGCGACTGGCAATGTGAAGTGACCAGTGAAGAACATTCTAGAGTTCAGCAGGGCTTTTCGGCTGTGTTATTGAGACTTTGTGAGCTGATCTGTCTCTCCTTCCTTGCCTGTAACTCAGTTCCTCAGTTGACTCCCTACTGGATGCGGAAATTTGTGTCCTTCTATTGGCATCTTTACTTGTATGTGTTTTCTGGGTGTTAATTGTTGATTGATTATATTAATGGTCATTTTTTCCAATTGCCACCCACCACGATTGAATAAGTTTGTAAATAAAATCAATAATCCTTCATATTTTATTGGTATTTGTTGATATTGGATGTTTCATTGTGCATGCTCATTTTCTCTCTTTTTACATTTAGATATTCATCTCAAAATGTATATCCATTTATCATACTATAGTCAAGTCATTTTTATATAGCGCTTTTAACAGTATCGATTGTCTCAAAGCAGCTTTACTGTGATAATAGGATTGTTAGGACCGTGACAGATTTTTTTTTTTGGCTTTACAACAGCTCTAGGATAAAGTTATTGTCCAGCTAAAGTTCGCACAAAACAGTGCATGGTGTCTTGAGAACGCACCCCCTGAAATAGGTTCGAAGGTGCAAGCGATTACCCGTTATCTCTACGCAAACCTCAAAAACGCAAACCCTCTAATCATACTATACACTGTTTTTTTTTTTTTAGACAATGTTATAGAAATTTATTATCAGCCATTTATCGGTTATTGACCACAAGATGAAAATCATTTTCTGTGTCTTCTCTCAGGCTTAGAGAGCACCTTCTTCACCTTCTTGCGTCTTTCAAGAGTGTGTGTGCGCGCTGAAACATCTTTCATTGCCCTCAGGATAGTCCATTTTATAATGTCTTTATGCAGCTAATCATACGTTACAGCTAATTATCTTTTGCCATTGACCTGCCTTTGAAAGGGTTGCAAGCGGGACATTTTCAGCACTCATAGAAGCCCTAGGACAGGTCGAAGGAGAGCTATCCACTCCAAAATTCTTCTTACCTTAAGTTAATTCCTGTCCTTGACTGATCCTCACTTATGAACTTCTCATTTATCGTATTCGGGACAGCTTTCCTTTTGTGTTTCACAGAGAAATGGTCATTATTATCAGGGAGAGGCTGATGGTAAATGTCAGCCCTATTACAGATCCTCTGCCAATAACCCACAAATTCCACTTCTCCATTTGTCGACGGATGACCCCAACGGATTCCAGACAGGAATTAGGCGCTATCTGCTGTGAGCCTGCCATAAAAGTGATGGTGAGATTTCGCTATAATCTCTTAATTCCTGCAGATAGACACATCTGTGCCACGGCTGAATGTGACACAAGATTCATATTCTTTATTTTATCTCATTTATTTATGGCTGTATTAAAGCACTTGACATTTACACACCTTTTAAGTGTAGCTCACACCTTACCTCTTAAATTATGGCTTAATCTAAATTTCTTGAAGTTCACAGATCTTGCACTGAGCTCTTAGAAAGGAGAGGAACCTGAGAAGGTGTATTGAGTTAAACAGATATGATTCTATATTTTGGATTAAATCTTAGGCATAAGAACATTTGTAAAAGAATCATGCCCTGTTAATTTCCCCCTTAGTGTTATAAAACGTACTTAGAGAGTCTCAATTACCCAACCTGAAACAGATAATGTGGATATTACTAATGGTAAAAGTTTAAGTTAAAAAGAACATCTAATGTTTTTACAGTTTTACACAATTACATTTAATACAGTGATATTATACTTCCGATGGAAAACTTTGAAGGATTAGGTCTGAGGTTGAAAGGTTATGAAAGGCAGATTATGCAGAACGTTTCATTTGTTGTGGTTTATAATGAATAAAAAAAAGTACGAAGATGAGCATTTATTTTATTATTGATATTTTTATATAGTTTTTCTAAGCAGTTTTTTTAATAACATAAACATTTGACTCATTAGGGAGTTTTTTATTTAAGCACCTGTTTTAATGCCGCCGTTAATGTGTTAATGAGAAGTCTGCATATTACAAACTCTTTTTTTCCTTTTCCCTTTCCCCTATTCCCTCTTCAAGGTCTCTTCATAGTTATTTTAATACTTCAATAAGTACTGTTGAAACAAGATAAAGCGATACATGAATATTTATGTCTCTAGTTTTTAGTCTTGAAAGGCTGCACCTGATTGATTAAAAAATGAGTGTTTTTCAGTTTCTTTAGTAAATAATGCAAGCCCTTAAACCAAGTCAATTCTTTTCAGTGGTTAAGCTGCTGCAAAAGGTGCCGACTTCACCTTTGAACACTTCCAGCTATTTTGGTTCTGAAAGACGTCTAAAACGTTTTTTAGTTGTGCACCTGTTTACCGCATCATGCTGCTGAAAAATAATTTCTGTTCTGACTAATTGCGCATCTTGT
This sequence comes from Leuciscus leuciscus, assembly GCF_965113295.1. Lineage (NCBI taxonomy): Eukaryota > Metazoa > Chordata > Actinopteri > Cypriniformes > Leuciscidae > Leuciscus > Leuciscus leuciscus. The sequence continues at coordinate 8,728,137 of NC_138747.1, read as the reverse complement.
GGTTGTCTGCCTTTTCGAGGAACAATTTCTAAAGAAAGGTATTATAATAGCTCAATTTTTACTGTAATGTACCCCCTGTGGCGTTCAGGAGATAATTGCAGAATAAACGTGAATTCTATTGACGACAAAAGCTTTTTTTGAAAATTGCAGGTGCACAATGAAATAAGACGGGCATGATATTAAACCTGATCAGACCCTTTTCTCCCTCGTCTTCACCCTAACTCTTCCTAACTCTGTAGTGTGTTGCTCTTCAACTCTGACCAAAGAGAGAAAAAGGATGCCACAGTTTTTTCTCACTTGTTCAATATACAGCCGTATCTTTTGTCTGTTTTCTTCCTCTTCGTCCCCTGATGCTTTAACTCCCATAAGCACAGTCCTGTAATTCCCTCCAAGGTTTAACAAGGCCAGGATAGCCTTTCCACAATCTACTCTCAATTGAGTTTTTTCCATTGCTGAAAGACTGTGTTTGCAAACCAATTACTTTAATGGAGAGAGAAAGAACACCTTTTTGATTTGCATTTCGGTGCATGTGATAAATTCTTTATCTAATAATTACACTGTAGGTTTGGTAATGGAGTGCATTTTAATGAATCAGGATTTTGCATGACAATGAGCTGTGATGGTGACAATGGAGGTATAGCAGTCAAATGGAGAGAGAGAGGGCACAAGCAATTAAAGACACAATCGTGAGGCCCATTTTAACTGACCACACACTTCTTTAGAATAAGGGCGTGTAGCTCTGTGACCTGATCTTTTTTTTAATTAATTATTTCTAATTTGTGCTACAGGCAATGAGAATACTCTCTTGGTATACCATCACCTCTTTCATTTTTGATTGTAGTTATTTTCCTGCATTCATTATAAGAATGTAAAAGCATCAGCCACAATGATAATCAAATATCACCACCATAAGGAACATTATATTTAAAGGGGACATATCATTTTTAAGCGTTATAATCGGGTCCCCTGTCCATCTACCAACACAGAAAATGTGAAAAGTGACAACCCAGTAACTGTTTTGGTAAGCCTTTCTCTGCAAGCATGTCAAAAAAACAAGCCGATCAGATTTCACTCCTCTTCTGACGTAGGAAGGGGATCTTATTATAATATTTCCGCCCCTTAATCTGCACGTTTCCACCCATGGCACCGCCATTTAGTTTTCGCAAGCGACAACAGTGTAACCGGTTCTAAAGCAAAGTGGCAAAAGTTTGAGCAAAGCATGAAAACGGTTCTGTCGTTGGTTGGCTTCACAGATGAGCACAGAACACCATTTGACCAAAAAAAAATGTCACAGCTGTCTTATAAAGACCTCAGGGAACTGTCAGCTTGTGTAAAAGTTAAACATGATGGTACAAGCAAGTTGATTAGATGAATCAATGGCTACGTTTACATGCAACCAAATAAACAGTTAGTTATCGGATTGACGGCTCAATTGGACTGAAAAGCCTTCATGTAAACCCCTTAATCGATCCGACTGAGCTCGATCCAAATTAAATTTCGATCCGATTGAAAGGGGTGGTTTATTCCTTTTGTAATCCGATTGAGAGAACATGTAAACACTTGATCGGATTGAAAACCGAAACTGAAAGTACTGCGCATGTGCAATGACGTGGAAATAGCGTTATGACGTGCAGAACCAGCTTTTCTTCATGTTGAATAAAGTGTCATATAAATGAGTGTCCCATCATTCTAAAATTTTCCTTTCACTCAGTGTCTGTGAAGTGGAGCAGGGCGACGTCCCACCAGTCCTCGTTTCAGATTCTCATCCACAGATGAGACCAGACGGTTTTGGGTGCGGGGAGGGGAATTGATAAATACAAGCAGCACGACACAACGGTTCATATGCTCATTGTCTCCAAATTCTGACAATGAGCATAGGAAATTATGTTTGATTATGCTGTAAAAAAAAAAAAAAATCAATCTAGGAGAATAGCCGATATGCGCAAACAGCAAGAAACTCTGTATTCGTGCAGTTTGCGCATGTCAAAAAAATCTATTCCGATTTGTTGATTGTGATATGTAAACACGTACATCAACCCGATCACATGTTTAGCGTTCATGTAAACACTACGTTTGGATTCATCAATCGGAATGAATTCAGTCCGATTAAAACAAAAGCTGTGCATGTAAAAGTAGCCAATGTAACTCCACAACAACTACATACATGTATCCACTAACCATTCAGAAACGTCCAGGTGCGTCTAAAAGTTGCAACCTCTTCCTGAGTCTCCCCGTAAGGCTGCACTTCACTACTGGTTATTTCTGCGATTTTTGATGAGTGACATTATTCGCGTGCTTTGTTATTGATGGAGTATCCAAAGTTCGTGTAAAGGATCGGATCTCTTCTGAATGGAGGCGCGATTTTGCTCACACCCAAACAGGCACAAATTTGACAAGCTATAATAAATGATCTGGGGGGTATTTAGAGCTGAAATTTCACAGACAAATTCTGGGGACACCATAGATTTATATTACATCTTGTGAAAAGGGGCATAATGTCACCTTTAAGGTTTGGATTGAAGAACCTATCTCATATCAATTCTCATGTTGATTGTAATTTGGCTCCGTTAACGGTTCATATATTCTCCAAATACATAAGCTTACAACAAACTGTGAGACAGTGTAGTTACTGAATGGTAGTTCATATGACAATGTCAGGTTAAATATACTACACACGGTATATATTTTGTCAGTGGTACTGTATAAAATGTATAAGAAATGAAAATATGAATGAAATGTTACCAGATCAACCCTCTATGCACACCTTGGCAATAGAATCGCCAGTGGCTAGTACAATTTTAGTTTACTCAACTGATATACTATTTTATATATATTATATAATATATGTAATATATGATTCCACCAAATCTGCACATACACTCTTTACATCAGTCAATCAAATATTTTTCTGTATTATGATAACCAAGCACTATTTAATGTTAGAAATGTAGTAATTAGAACTAAAATTGGTAACCATGTATCTATGCATATTTGTCATTTTAACCTTCATATTGTCTTTGAGGTCCATTCAGACACCATGTGACTTGTTACATTATCGGTCTAAACACACACAAAACATCTGGGTTTGATTCGGTTGTTCTTAAGGTATGTAAAAAAAAATTTTTTTTCAATTAAAAAAATCACACTCATTGTCTTTGGGGTCAAAATTACGTTTGGTATGAAGGTAAAAGAGTAGCACAACTCGAGAGCATGTAGATGTAAATTTGAGAACTTGTACAATAAATATTTGTACTGTAAAAAACCCTGTAAAATAAAAATCTGAAGTTGAATGTTGAAATTGGCACTCGCAGACAATAGACACAAACCTGAGTTCTGAATCTGAAGCTGCAGACAAGTAGTCACAAATTTGTAAAATTCTATTCACAGAAATACAATGACAGACACAAACTTCTTGTATATTAAAATTTTTCCCTATATTTACATTTGCAGTACAACCTCAATTATGCACTTGCAACTTCAAATCTTTCACTGCAATTTAAAATATTGCGCCTTGACTTTTGCTACTATTTTTGCGATATATTAGATTCAAAACTAACTTGTGCACTTGCAACTAAGTGGTGGCGAGAGAGATAGGGGGGCGGGAGCAGGGGTGTTCAAAGGAGCCGTTTTATTGGTTGGCTCCTAGCCAATGAAATGGGACTTCTATTGTATGTGATGATGTAGGGCTGTGCGATATAGCTAAAAAAATTATCACGATATAATGTTTCATATTGTTCGGTATCGATAATTATTGACTTTTTTTATAACCTTTTTTTTTTTAAGACAGTACAAAAGTTTGAATTTAAACCACTGTTTTTTTTTTATCCACATTATTAAGGCATACAACAAATGATATTAGTTTTAGCAGTCAAAAATTAAATGTAAACAAAAATATCTTCTTTATGTCTTATATTAAGATAAAAAAGTAAGCGTTAAAGAAACTCAAACTTAAATAAAATGTTACAAAATGTGTGCAATGTAAAAGTGTAAACGTAGAAGAATCAAGGTAGGTCTTGAAACTTTGAGGTAGGTCAACATCTGTAATAAGTAGGGGTGTAACGGTTCACAAAATTCACGGATCGATACGACACAGTGGTGTCACGGTTAGGTACATTTTTTCGATACAACAAAAAGAAAGAAATGCCAAAGAAATTTCCTTGATTTTAAAAAATATATAATTATTAAAAGAGAAATTATTTAAAATAAGTTTAAAAAGAGTTTTCCCTACATCTTGAAACTTTTAGTTTTATAAATGGGGGTAATGTATTTGAAGGATGAACAAATAATGTTTTGGTCATCACATTACAAATAACATTTAAATATGATAATATTTGAGTTTTGAAGTGCTGGAAAAAGATGTGTGACGTACTTGAAAGCATTTTACTATTCCTGTCAAACTTCCATGGTTACAGTGAGTGTTACTACAGTAAAGCCATAGCCTATAGACCCTATGCGCCAGAGAAACAAGGGCTCCGCCATCTTTAGAATATTGTCTTTGAACTTCCGTTTTTGCGGTCGCTCTGTATATTCCTATGGCATTGCTGTCCAGGAGTAATTAGCTTTTGAAGTGGATTTACTTAATATAAAGTTAACAAAAGTTATCATGAGGATTGTAATGTTTAAACCAGATGTCTTAACAAATGTCAGTCGACCGGGAATATTTTAAAACGAGCCGTTCATTCATAAATACGCAAGATCGCTGTGTAAATAAAACCGAAAGTCAAAAGACAACGAGCGCAGTGCTGAAAAGGGGCGGGGCTACATAATGTCTATACAATGAATGTTGCTGATCTGTGGACTTAAAACCTATAACTAGTTCATTCATGGCACAATGTTTCTCCTGGTTTCCACATCAGCGCTGTTTGATCCGTTACTAACGGATTAGTGTGAATGCTTCTCACTAGATCTTGCAGCGATGTTATTACTTCAGTGGCGAATTCAAATGCTTTCTTTACCGGATCTCTTAGAGCTGTGTAGTAACAGTGTCGCTTGATCAAGATCGGCTCGCGCTGCACTCACTGACATTGATGGTCCAAACTGATAAACGGTCCGTGAAGCACAAAATAACGCAGTTTCGTTCCGCTTTCATTGTGCTTGCCATTTGATGTTGGGCAACATTGTGGTGGTCGCGCGTGCATTTGAATGAAAATATTGAGCGCCATATCGAACATTTTTCATATCTTTACCGACAATGGTGTACCGTCGATAAATACCGATACCGTTTTATCGCCCAGCCCTATGATGATGTCACGAAACCCACATCCTCTGGAACGCTCTGAAACGCTAACATGGCTTAATGCATTAGACAGTGATATTAAAATAAATAAATGATATAATCAAACTCAGTAAACACCATTTGGTACTACTCCACAAATGCAATGTGGAAACACGCGCACACACACCACGCAGTACACGCACGCGCGCACACACCACGCAGTACACGCACGCACACCACGCAGTACACGCACACACACACACCACGCAGTACACGCACAGGTGTGAATGCAACAGACAGCTTTTTTATACAATTTGGTGAATAAAATCAACAAAAGCAGAATACAGATATTGAAACGTAGCACTGACACACATGCACGCACGCGTGCACACACAAACTAAGTCTTGTCTTTTACTCGTGACTTACTGTATGTTAGCCTGGTTAAAACCAGACCATTCTCAGTAGTAACTGAGTTATGGTCTGGCAATGCTTCATTAATAACTCATTTCCAAAGGGGCGTCACCAACGGACGTCGCTCAAATGCCTCTGGGCGCAATTGGATAGATCTAAAACCAATCAGAGCGATCGTCATCGTGTAAAGCCATATGCTGCGTCCCAATTCGCCTAAGTTACACTACGCCATAAAAGTATGTACTCTTTCTGTGAAGAAAAGGTATTTACTTTTGAATGTGTAGCAAAAAAAGTAGGCAAGCTTTGGGACATACTACTTCGTCATCTTTATCGGACGGATCTGTCGCGTGCATCCTGTCACGTAAACTGCCCTGTCAATCATCTTGTCACAGTTAAAATCCTCTATTAAATCTAATTTAATTTCCTACCGTTTCGGAGAGAAATGTAGTAGCACATTCATCTGCCAGCGGGTCTTTCATGGAAACTGTCCTCATGTGTTTGCAATTTGAATATAATAATGCATTTAAAAGTTGGTGCGCTTCACCAACGGACGTCGCTCAAATGCCTCTGGGCGCAATTGGATAGACCTAAAACCATCAGAGCGATCGTCAATGTGTAAAGCCCGCCCCAACGTTTCTGATTGGTGCCGCGATTTCGACGGATTAGAAATGGGCTTGAATGAGCTCTTTGCCAGACTACTTGCAGAGCAAATCTAAATTTGCCGGAAGTTGTTTGGGTTTTCCCAGGCTAACTGTATGTGGCATTTAGGTGCAAATGTATGCACAATTACTGCAAAAAATATGTAAATTAGATTTCAAACTTTGTCAAAACACTAATTATATTTATCTATCTCTATCTCTATCTCTATATATCTCTATCTCTATCTCTATATATCTCTATCTCTATCTCTATCTATCTCCTCTATCTCTATCTATATTCTCTGCGTGTGTGCGAGAAACACAGCTCTGCAAAGCGACAGCACTTTAGAGTTTATGGTACAGTATAGGGTTGTGCCGATAGACGATAATATCGTGTATCGACGATAGTCAGAGATATCGCTGCTGGCAGATGCCTTTGACGATATCAATATGATAATTAGCTCGTTTTCCCATTAATGTATTAAATCATTATTATTATTATGAAGCTAGTATTGTTATTAAATTAATTAGGAACTACAATTAATTTGCCTTGCCTAAATTCATAACGACATCACCACATAACCACACTTGCGACATCACCGACGTGCGTATGTGATCCATTCACAAATTGTCAAGAGTGTTTGTTTTAACAGACGCATTATTCTTATACAGAGCCAAGATGAAGACGGCATCGTTGTTCGTCAGTATTTTGTTTCCATAGCACATTAAGAAAACATTTAATGACACTAATAACACTAAGAACAATACAATTACAAAATATTAATGATAATAATATCAATAAAATGATATAGGCCTAATAACAGTCTTTAGTTCACGAACACAGCACAACTCTGCCATCTGTGAAAATCAAAAGCAACTTCAAACACTTGTTAAACAAGTAATATTCTTCTAATTGTTTCACTGTCAATAATGTAAGTCCACAAGAGAAATATTAAGCCAGTAAATTAAGATAGTTGCTATACCGTTATATCCACCGTCGTCTCTGAGAGAACACGTCGTTAATGCAGCGAAAGCTCAGTCCGTTTCTGCTTTCACTTTCAGGGAATGAGCGCGTTTACATGCACGTTATTAACTTGATTATGCTGAATAAACTGACAATGCATGTCATGTAAACACATTAACCCGTTTTCCTTTATCGGAGTCAAGTCATAAGTTTAAGTATAAACCGATCGACTTTTAGATTTTTGCCTTTGATTTCTCCTGGCATTTAAAACACAACCCGCGTTCTTTGGGCTTATTGAAGTGCGATATGTGAAGTGCATCCAGACAGAGAGAGCACTGGAAGGAGGACATATCACAAACTCCGACTCTTTCTTGACCTAAGAAATTATTAAAACGTGTTCCCATCTCGTGCAGAAGTAGGCCTACAGTCAAAATGCTGCATCTGTAACGGCATGAGAGGATAATGTGTCCGTAAATTTCTCGCTGACATGTTGAAATACTCGGAGTCAGATACAAGAATAATTAGGATCTTTTTTTACCTCACTATACCGGGAAATAACCTGATTTAGCCTATTAATAAACACTCCACCTTTGCTAGCAAAATAGAAAACAATTCTCATATATAAAACGAACTAATAAAACAAGCAAATTAACGAGTAAATAAGCAAGTTAATAATCAAATAAGTAAGCCCCGCCCCCTCACGATAATATCATGTATCACCGATCTCACAGGCTGACGATAGGACGATATGAAAATGGAGCATATCGCCCAACACTAGTACAGTACGTCAAATACAGGTACACTGCGCATTAGGGGTGTGCCATATCATACCGTCCACGATAATACCGGTATAAATTTTTACATGATAAAAAAGTGTCATATCGCGATATCATTGATATAGCGACGCAATGATGTATGGCGCATTACGTTCCCTAGCACGCACAATAACACCTGTCTGAGCGTGAGAGCAGCAAGTCAGCCTCCAATGATGATTTAGTCAAAAGGAGCTACTTCAATAGTATTTTAATAATTCCCGCAGGTCTACCACTTATAATGCGGGAAATTCCCCCGCAAACATTGATTTTACCAACCGCGTGAGTGTTCAGCGGTGCCGCGTCTTCTCTCTCTCGCTCTCAAAATGGGTTGCACAAGTCAAGCGTCAATACCACACTCTTGTGTTTAGCAGTCAGGACATGACGGAATTGTCTTTTGTCACTTGCATCGTAACTAAAGTTTATCATTTTCACTTCTTTTTAAGTCTTATCAGTTTAAACATTTGCGATTTTAAACTATTCAGTACTTTCGCGCGCTCTCTGAGAGATGTTTACTCTGCGTGCACACATACAGTAAAGCCGTCTCACAAACAGCTCGCGAGTAACAAAAGTTTTTTTTCGCGGATTATATCGCTTTAACGGGGGAAAAAACACCCAAAATTGTGTAAAAATTCCGGTCATGGTCAGTATATTTGTAAATAGTCGGTTATGTCTGAAATAAGCATAAAACGCGTGTGACAGTGTGACAGACAGTATAACAGTAATGAATCCGGGCACTAGCTCTAAAAGTGACAGCAGCCATGTGTCTGTCATTAATGTTGTCGTCAAAACAACAAAAGATAGCTTTCATTGTAAGGAATCAGAATTAATAGCCTATGTATTTAATTTAGTCAGGACTCAGGACTAGTGTTATTTTACATTTTGATTACCTTATTCAGTTTCTGTAGTATTTCTGAATAGTGTTAGACCTACCTTAAAAACTTTTCTCTTTATTTGTATCATTATTATTTTGTATATATTTTTTGCTACTTTTTTCAATTTAATTCAAAGACTGAAATCAAGCTTCCTTGTGTTGTGTAAACTCTTAAAAACAACATTACCCAATTGTAAAAACACAATGAGTGAGCAAACATTTAGGTGAGATAAATGTAATAAAAAAAATTGTCTACTTTTTTTTATATCGTCATAAATATCATTATCGCAAATATTCTTGAAATATCGTGATAGAATTTTGAGGCTATATCGCCCACCCCTACTGCGCATCCATTGAGCTGAATTGAAATGGTACAGATCGATTGTTGGAGAGCCAGAATTGTTAAATTCTTTAGGATTTTTTTCATACATTATGCTACGTGATTTGAAGTCTACAGGTTCTACACCATGTCTCTACTTCACACCTCAAAACCAGCAGTGGTCTCTCACAAAATACAAAGAGGATCAGGTTTGCTTGACATGGACGTCACATTCTCGTTTCGTTGTTTCTTCTTTGAGCTTCTTACTAGAGTGAGCATAAAGAGAAGCCGAATTATCTCTGTGTGTTTCAGAGATGCTCCCCACTCCCGCTTAGGCGCTATAATGAGAGGTAATAGGTTGAAAAATGCCACGCTGTAGGGCCTTGTGTGATGAAAGGTACATGCAGTTCTGGTGCTGGGGCGCGAAACAATGCCCACACTTTTCCTCTCTCGATCCCGGTGAGGTGGCCTACAGTATTACTGAGGCCGAGGGCTCTTGTCAGCACAGTGGTGGAAGATGAGCAAGGGCTTTCCGTATATATGTCTGAGAAGATCTCAGCCTGTCAGGCTTTTTAGAAGCGTACATCTGTGTATGCACTGGGAAACTGTCAGGCTTTTTTGAGGGGTAGGGGAGTGTTTTTTGTTTGTCAGTTTTGATGCCCCTGTATAGATGTACTGCAGACTCTGAGAAACATCAAGCCTGACTTTCCTACACTCACTTTATAAATTGGATTTTGACGGATGTAGGCGTAGATTGGAAAGTGGTTCCTTCGTCTGGTGTGCGTGTTTGAATATGTACAGCATTCTTGAGAGCTGTGTAATTATCAGCATCTGGATAAGACAAAATTCACATTCATTTGGTGGGTGCTTGCTATATTTTGCCCTCACTTTCAGGTCATCAGTTCGGTGGTGGGGTGGAATGCCATGCCTGCAACCCTCCATCGATCAAACCTTTTTTCTAATGGCACCTCAGTTTCCAGGTTTCAGGCGCTGCTGAAACCACAATTAAAATGATTGATTGATTGTTAAACAGATCGATTATTAGCAGAGTAAAACAAATGCCTGCCCGTCAACGATTATACACAGCAAACAAAGAATGCTAAACGCCTACTAATTGCTCTCAACTGTAACTGTTTACAATAAAGGCTATATAACATCACGCTGGTCTCAGCATCACATCGGTAAATAGATGGAGTGAAACGGTTACTTTTATTAAAAGAATTGTGCACCCTGAAATAAAAATTGCTTTTTTTTTTCACATTCATGTCATTCCATATTTGTTTGACTTAAATTTTTTCTGTGCAAAAAGTGATATTTTGAAAATGTGTAGTTGTCACTCTTTTTCATGGAATTGCAATAAATGTGAACTGAGGCAATTAATTAAAAAAGGGCACAGATGCATTATAAAAATAGTAACTTTCTTAAAGTTACTTTTAGCAACTTTTCTTAAGTCTTAAAGGTGAACGCGTCGAAGAAATCGACAGGCAAGTACGCCAGCACGCACCAAAAAACAAAAACAACAAAAAAAACAAAAAAAACAACAACGAGGAGCTGCCTATAACCAGAGCCATCATCCATCTAAAGGCACTGGATATCTCCAAAGAGCTGAACATATCCACCAGCGAGGCCCCTCATTTCTTACCCATGGCCATGCACCGAGACACCCGCGTGCCAACCTCCCCGGAGCGGAACAATTCTTTTATTCGGAACAATACTGTATTTGTACTGTACGGTTCTTGTGATATTGCTTGTAGTTCATTGTATTTTGATTGATTGATTGGCTGATTGCTTGATCTGGCTTATTCGATGACCACTGAGGGGCAGTATAGCTTATTTATTTGCAAAACCTCTGTATGGAAACAGTTGATTATTGTTGTCTGAAATTATTTGAATACTAGTCAGGCTTAATGGACATTTGGAGAAAGATCAGTAACTTTGTGCAATAGACTCCTGTGACTGTGATTACTTATATTTCAACATGCCTGTTTCTAAATTCCATATTTTTTTGATTTAGTAAAGTACTCCCAAAACCGCTTAAGTCAGTCTGTGGTATATGAATGCTATTTAAGTGAATGTGTCTGATGTAGTCAACTTTTTGCTAAAGTCTGCTAACCATCTCCTTTTAGTTTTAATGTCCCACTCATCAGTAGTATTTCCCTCTTACATTTTTTGTAACCCCTAGATGGCACTGGAGAGCTGCACAACAAGCCCAGCCGGAGTGTGTGTATATTTGCAGTTCCTTCAGTCAGAAAACGGATGCACAGTCTCCACCTTGCACGTTATAGGCTTTCTGCTGCTGTCACTTTGTTTAACTCTGTTTTATCAACTTTGGATAGAGGCAAGCTTCTCTCCCGTAGTGTGCTTTGAGTCAGGGCTGATACGAGACCCACCAACAGACCCCAGGCCATGTCATGCTTCTCCATGCATCTCTCCTCACATTCTGCATGCTGTGTCAGCTGTCTGTGAGCTGCAGAAACTCGTGTTGTGGATCAGAATCTGGTAGATGACCAGAGTTCTGGTCTTATGTGTTTTTTCCTTATTTTTTTTTAATCTGTAGACTCATTTTCTACACTGTTTAAGGAGGAAAAGGATGTTTGTATTTAATTTATTTGTTGAATTGATTATTTTATTTTTCATGGTAACTGACAGCATGATTAAACTAACCAAGCTATTTACTAAATAAACAAGGGGCAGTAAATGAATGAAAAAATTGACAAAATGAATGAAAGGCACTGAAATTAGTGCAAATTCTGTGTGCGTGAACTGTCACATGAGGCCATTTGTGTGGCCTGGACCCTTGATATATTGCTAGGCAAGTGAAGTACACTACTGTAGTCTTTGTGTTGTGAAAAATTGTCTTTTGATAGAGTTGCTTGAGGACATAATGGGAGACGAGCTTTATGGGCTGTATCTTGTCAAAACGTCTCTGTTTTTGGCACCATACAATTGCAGACTTTGACTGAAGTCTCCACTGGGCTCAGACTCTTTCTCATAATAAAACATGTTCCCTCTGGTCCATCACCTCAGCTGGATGACAGCGCCGTATTGTTTTTTAAGTCAAAGGAGCTGAATCACAATTATATTTAATTTTCTTTTTGAAACTTGAAAAGTTGAAGTTTAAAGTGATTTTAATTTTATTTTATTTTTTTAATATAATTTCATGTTGTGTATTTTTTTTTTTTTTTTGTCATTGCCTTGATCTCTCTCTCTTTTTTTTCTTTTTTTTGCCATGCCATTAGATATGCCATCAGTTTATCTTATGAAAAGCAAATGACTCTCGAGTGTTGTTACAGATACTCATCTGTGTTCTTGTTTAGTGTCTCTTTTCTTTCTTCTGCCCGTACAAGTGAAGGTCAGCAGTGTCTGATTCTATTTTGGAAATGGAAATTTGGAGACTAATGGGACTGTTGTTCCGTTCACAAAGAGTCAGCGCGTCTAATTAAATATAGATCACAGAATAATTCTCCGATTTGATATGATAAAAGCTACTTTAACTCTGTTGGGGCAACCATAAGTACCTCTACAAGATGGTGATTTAATACACACGTTCAGTATGTTAGAAAGTGGGATGAAGAGAGAGAAGGAAAAAGAACAAGAAGTGAGGAAAAAAGTCCTCTCTCGGGCCCAAATAGTCAGGCCCCAGAGCTCTTAATTATATCAGAGCGCTGAAAGGAGAGCCAAGCCATTGCTGCCGTGCTCATTTGCATTATGCATTAAGGTTAGCCTTTGTGTTGATGAAGAGGGCTGTATCGGCGCTCCTCTCTTTCCGCTCTTTGCTTAATGCCATCTCTAAAGGCACTAAATGGAGAAGTTCCTGCGTGGTTTGTATCTCAATAATGTAAGATACTGTTTAGACAGTGCAGACCTCCCACTCGCACCAGCAAATATGATGAATCATTAGGAGGGAAGGAGAGAGTATGAACGGAAACGGGGAATGGACAATGGGGCTCGAGTACATTGTGTCTCGGTACAACACCACCCTGAAATCCTTAGTCATTAAAGGCCCTATGCGCACATTCTCTTCCGAGCTCTTAGATCTTGTTTTCTCTCCAACCAAAGTGGCCCTCTGCTTTGATATCAGGATGTGGACATTCATTCCCAGTCTGTAATTGGGAGTCAGTGTTGAAGTGCTCCCCGGTGGCTTGTCCACTAGCAGGCCAACTGATGCTCAGGGCAAACATATTCCTTAGCAATTCATCTGGGAGACTAATACCGTGCAGAATAACCCAAGGAAGTTGGAAGTTTATTTTGAAAGAGACACATATTAAACTTCACAGATGAAAGGGTTGGATATATATTTTTCTGAGTTTGTGCTGAGGTGCGGTTTAAAGAGAGAAAACCACATTATATGCTAGTACCTTCTAGAAAAGCCTGGGGCTAAGCACTTTATTTAAAAATCATAGAAACTTGTGTACTGCCAGAGACAGGGGCTTCACAACCAGTTTGCTCAAAGTGGAATCGTGAAGTCAATTTGAAATTAGTCCAAAATAAATGTCATCAAAATCCAGATTGCAGCTTTAAAACCCTTAAAGGTCTCAAAGATGTGCAGTCTCATCGAGTCAGTAAACTACTTTGACATTTTTCATTGTAATGATTTGTATAATCGCATGGCAGTAGAATGAAATATAGCATCTAGTCTACACCTTTAGATAAAATCTGGCCTAGACTTCTTCCCTAAAGGATAGTTACCTACAAATGAAAATTCTATGATCATTTACTCAACCATATGTTGTTATTCTTTCTTCTGTTAAACACAAGAAAAATAAGTTGTACTTTTTGTGTTTTATCCATACAAAGAAATTTAGTGAGGTCCAGTATTGCTTTGGACACTATGTGCAGACAATTCTTCAAAATATTTTTTTGTTATTATAGAGAAAAGTTGTGAATGATGCTTCCAGAGTTAAACTGTGAAGAGGCCAAAGTCTACGCTCCTCTGGTGTAAGATTAGTACAATCATTAAAGGGTTTTGCTGGGCCGCTTTCAGTGTGTGTGCGTGTATGATTTATGCATCTCAGGGTTCGATGGGTAATGATGATTTGGCTCATTATGAATCATAACGTGAACCAGGGGAAAAACTTGCCCAGAAACGACATGCAGGAGAAGACCTGGGCAGACGGCCATGTTTCCCGGGGACTGACCGCCTTGGCGCGTGCCTGCCACACGCACACTCTAGATTTCTTTTTATTTTCTGCTCTTAGGGATAGAGAGAGATACTGAGCTATTTAAATTAAATAAAGAATCTTTGTTATTAATTGGCGATCTTGACACTTCCAGAGACACAGTTTATCTTATTTCTTTTTTTTAGGACAGTTTAGGATGTTTTTTTTTTTTCAGTTAAAGAATATGGCAGTAAGGAAGGTGGGGGCATGTCCCAGATATTTGCTCCACAAAAAGCTCAACACCTGATACATTAAATGAGCTCCCATAGGACTCGAGCAGTGAAATCAAATGTGCAGCACGCAGCAAGAACTCATGCACACACTGACATCCTTGAGGACTGGCCCTTTTCACCACATTCTGGGGAACTGTGCATTCCCTTGTTGTGGAAAAACTCACAGTTCTCACATGTTGAGATTGCTATTAGACACAGGGGTCAGTGATGTGATTCTTGGTCAAAGATAAAAACAAAAGCTTTTAGAATCTTTAGTGATTAACTTTTCTTTTTCTTTTTTATTCTTGGGGAAAATGCAGTTAAGCAGTTCTGTTTTAAATTATTATTATTATTAATATTTATAATTTTTTTCCAAGTCAAAGTAATTTTTAATTTGTTTGTTATCTTAACAAATATATAAACTGTGCATGGGTGTACAAAAAATATTTTTGAAAACTTGTTTGCAAGTAATGATTAGGATATGTACACTCAAGTGTATTCAAAATATATGCAACATTTATTTTTTATTATTTTAATTTGTATAGTATTATTTCATTTATTTTTGAATATATGAAATCGACATGACACCACCAATTACATTTCTTAGAAATTGGCACTTGAGTTTAGAACTGTTTTTTTTCTTCTACCAAAAATATCCAAATATCCTTCGTTATCACCATCATCCCCATCATCATCTGTGGATCAGTGGTAGATAAGGCATCGTCAATTCCGAGACTCTTTTTTTTGGGCTCAAACTCCGTGTTGTGACATTTGACCATACCACACTGTTAATTATCACAACCACAGGAAGTTGAAGAGGTTGATGGGACATTTTGATGATGCTTTTTTATGCCCTCAGATGCTCTCCACCCTGATTGGATGGGAGAGGCTCTGGCATTTTAGAGGCATTTGTGACCTGTCCTTTAAATGGATGATCAATTCCCTAAGCATGTCTGACATTTGCTTATGCGCTGCTTTTTTCCACTTGCATGTAATTATAGACAATATTGCAGAGGACAGAGCAGACAGGAAAAGCAGAGGATGGCTTGAGCTTGCCAAAATCATTTTATTAGAACAAACAAATCATCTAACAAAGTTTTCAAGTTCAGTCTATTCATGCTCAAATGGCAGAACATTAATATCTTCTATTTAACGGTTCAGAATATATAATGATATCTCATGCAAGCCAAACCAATGCATACCAGAACAGACTAGACACAGGGCTTTCTTTCTTTCCTTCCTTCCTTCCTTCCTTCCTTCCTTCCTTCCTTCCTTCCTTCCTTCCTTCCTTCCTTCCTTCCTTCCTTCCTTCCTTCCTTCCTTCCTTCCTTCCTTCCTTCCTTCCTTCCTTCCTTCCTTCCTTCCTTCCTTCCTTCCTTCCTTCCTTCCTTCCTTCCTTCCTTCCTTCCTTCCTTCCTTCCTTCCTTCCTTCCTTCCTTCCTTCCTTTCTTTCTTTCTTTCTTTCTTTCTTTCTTTCTTTCTTTCTTTCTTTCTTTCTTTCTTTCTTTCTTTCTTTCTTTCTTTCTTTCTTTCTTTCTTTCTTTCTTTCTTTCTTTCTTTCTTTCTTTCTTTCTTTCTTTTCTTTCTTTCTTTCTCTTTCTTTCTTTCTTTCTTTCTTTCTTTCTTTCTTTCTTTCTTTCTTTCTTTCTTTCTTTCTTTCTTTCTTTCTTTCTTTCTTTCTTTCTTTCTTTCTTTCTTTCTTTCTTTCTTTCTTTCTTTCTTTCTTTCTTTCTTTCTTTCTTTCTTTCTTTCTTTCTTTCTTTCTTTCTTTCTTTCTTTCTTTCTTTCTTTCTTTCTTTCTTTCTTTCTTTCTTTCTTTCTTTCTTTCTTTCTTTCTTTCTTTCTTTCTTTCTTTCTTTCTTTCTTTCTTTCTTTCTTTCTTTCTTTCTTTCTTTCTTTCTTTCTTTCTTTCTTTCTTTCTTTCTTTCTTTCTTTCTTTCTTTCTTTGTGTGTACCGGCCTTAAAGATTGAAAATCCCTGATCTAGACGACTATGAAATGTGATTGAGAGTAGGAAAGCGCAAGCTTAATACTTTCAGATCTTAGCTTGTTAGCGCACAGGATGCTGGTTTGCTGCCCCACTAGGGACCTAGGAATTGTTGATGTTACGTCGATCACTATTTTGCCCTTGAGCATGACACTTAACCCTGGTTGCTTCACTGGGACTGTCTCCTCAATTAGTCTACTGTAAGTCACTTTGTATGAAACTGTCCGCTAAATGACACCACTAACTAATGAGAATCAGGTTTGCAGTACCTTAAGGGGAGTGATAGCTACAATTACCTAAGGAAACTTGGCTTCATGGTTTATTAATGTCATAACCTGTGCAGAGTTGATCTAATTGGCCTGTTGTCAGGCTCGGAGGGTTCAGCACTAAGCAGACAGGTCGATCCGTGACCCAGGGCATGCTCTAGGATGTTTACCTTCGCTCCTGTGATTCCTGACAGAAGACGCCACCAGGTGATTGGAGCTTCTGCTGTGAGATCATGACTTGGCTGCTTAATGTGAAACTTTCTTTGTTTGATGTTGTTGCTGCGAGCCATATTCATGTGTAAAGATTTGTTTGGATAATGCAGGTTTCAAAGAGCAGGCTTGATCCTGAATGAGCATCGCCCTTATCCGACACTTTTATCTTTTGTTGTCTGAGATTTTTTGTGTTATTTATTTTTTATTATCGGGACGGGAGTAACGGGATAAACTATGCAGAACACATTTAAAATCCAGGTTTTCAAGGAAACTCTCATTATGTGAAGTAGCCCAGACAAGATGGTTCTGTAGAGATAAACGAAACGATTTTCCTTTGTCTCTCTCTCTTTTTTTTCTTCTAAACACAAACAGCCAGAATCTCTTTTAAAATCCCAAATATGTTGTGTGGGGTTGATATTTTGCCTGGGATTTGCTGAAGATTTAGCTATTGAGTGGAAAGGAAGCAAAAAAGACAATGTTTGCTTTCCTCAAGTTACAAAAAGCAGTCACCATGATGATAAAGGGAGAACTATAAAGGAAGGACAGGATAGTAAAGAAAGAGAACAAGGTATGGGCGGAGAGTCTTTCACTGGAAGCAGCCGTATCTCTTGTATGTGGTGATAAAGACCTCCGTCTCCTGCGGATGGGACAGTCAGGCCAGCAGCCCACAGGCCCAATGCATCATGGGTAGGGTAAGGAGGGCTGATCCTGTGGTGTAATGACCTGCTGCTGCTGACCGTGTCTGTCTCCCACTGGCAATGTTTGTGTCCTGGCTACAAGAATCAACAATTCCTGGTTAGAGGTAGAGAGAGGTAGAGAGAGGTAGAGAGAGGTAGAGAGAGGTAGAGAGAGGTAGAGAGAGGTAGAGAGAGGTAGAGAGAGGTAGAGAGAGGTAGAGAGAGGCAGAGAGAGGCAGAGAGAGGTAGAGATCTTACATAATGGTAGCTGAACACAAACCCCACCGCCCAACATACACTAGAGGTGAAACGTCTCCTGTAAATAACCAAACTCTGCTGGTCATTTCTAACAACACATTTGAAATGTAAGTATTAAATTCAATTGAATTGTGAGTAGTATGAATGTATAGGTAATTACGGTAATTATCTTGAATGGCTAAATGGCAGCCCAGAAGAGTTCATTGACTAAGGGTGCTTTCACACTAGCACTTTTGGTGCGCACCTGGGTTTGATTGACGTTTGAGTTTGGTTTGTTTGGGTTATGTGAACGCTGTCGAATGCAATTGAACTCTGGTTCAGACCAGATAATCAAACCTAGTCTGAAAGCACACTAAAAGAAAGATGGAAATTTAAATCTTGACTGTACTTGAAAATGAGTGACAGTTTATCCTGCTGTTTCAGTGTTGAGCGTCCCCTCCCCCTAAACTACTTCATTCTTAGTGATTTGCTTTACTAACCTAAACATACCCTCAAGAGCAATCATAGACAATAACTATCTGTTTTGAAGCTAGTATTTGCATTTCTCGTTTTTTAATGCATTTGTGACGTGTGTGATGCTGCATGGTTTTTACTAGTTTGACTTCTATAGTGTTCCTATAAGCCTTAATGCATGTGAAATATCCTAAAGTGCTTCTTTGTGATTGACCTTAAGTTTGAAATATCAGTATCATTTTGGCCTTAAATGTATCTAACCGTGCACCACTACTGGTGACATATGAACCGAAACTGTGACTTTGCAAATGAGTATTCAAAACCAGTCTGTCACCCACTCATTGTGTGCAAGATTACTTGAAAAATGTCTAAATATGTGGAAGCAAGCAAAGGCATGCATGTTCAGAAAAAAAAAATCATAAAGATAAATCACACATAATTATTTTCCTCATTAACATGCAGTGTCTTCAAGAACTACAAACAATGACAAAAATAGAAGAAAAAATTATTATTGTCTCTGTTAGATCTATGTCACAGGATTTATACGACATTGGGAGGTGTGGAGGTTTACACATTTTTGTTCTTGTTTTTCTTCCTGTTGTTTGTTGTTGTCATTCCTCCTTTTCCTCCTTATCTTTCTTATTCTCCTTTTCCTTTCTTTTCCTTCTCCTTTTCCTCCTCCTTTTGCTCCCATTCCTCCTCCTTTTCCTCCCTTTCCTCCTTTTCCTCCCTTTCCTCCTTTTCCTCCCTTTCCTCCTTTTCCTCCCTTTTCTCCTTCTACTTCTCTTCCTCCTTTTTTCTACTACTTTTCATTATCCTTTTCCTCGTTTTCCTTTTTTCTTTTTTCCACATTGTTTAATACACAAATAAAACGTTAGAATAATAATGTTCATTTTGCAATGTGCAATATTTGTTTTAGTACAAGTTTTGCCAACTAATTCTAGTAATTGCAGTTTTGTTAAGTCAGTAATTGAATAGGCAGAAATCTTTGTGCATTTTTGTTTGTCAATTCTAGGAGCTCTTAATCTCAAATTTGGCAAGCGACAGCCACACTTTTTGGCATGTTTATTTGCTGGCTTCTCCAAAAAGTAAAAGCCTTTCAAACTAATAAAAGAAGTTTGAAGATGATGATCAATATTCAATAGCCTACAAATTATAATAAATCTAATTTTCAGACTAAGTCGGAAAAAATATTTTCTTTTCAGAGCATACGAATTAAGGAATTTGTTGTTCATTCATTGTGATTTTTTTTCAAACCACAAGTTGAGCCTTTACATTTGTAAAAAAACATAATGTAATCTTATTTTAAGGCAAGTCCACTCTGCAGCCCTCTAGGTACTGCCCCAGGCAGCAATTTCCAATCATGCAAGTAGAGCTCCAGTCTACTTGAATAGGGAAAAACTGAAATCTACAAAACAGTGTTTCAATGTTTGTGACCATCTAATAGTATTTTCTCTCC
The DNA here is from genome assembly GCF_965113295.1 of Leuciscus leuciscus. Lineage (NCBI taxonomy): Eukaryota > Metazoa > Chordata > Actinopteri > Cypriniformes > Leuciscidae > Leuciscus > Leuciscus leuciscus. The sequence continues at coordinate 8,708,221 of NC_138747.1, read as the reverse complement.
ATTGTTCTCTGACAGGGTAGTTTGAGGAGCAGCAGTCAAATCTCTCCTCAGGAGTTTCTGATTGAGCTGAAAGGTGGCGCCACCGATGAGAGACTGTTTGCCTGTCTGGACTCCCTCAGAGTGTCACTCACCAGCAACCCAGTCAGGTACTCGCGTAAAGGAGTTTTGTAGCATTTATTTTAATATATAATGTTAGTCAAGTTTTCTTGGATCAAAGTTTTCCTCTTTCTCTCTGACATGTAATTTAGCAGGATATTTTTGCTGCTGTGTCTTTTGTAGAAACCTGCTCAGGTTGCACAAACACTTTTCCACTGGAAGGCATTCGTAAAAGCTTTCTTACATCTCAAACTTGACAAGCCAGCTTGATATCGCAGCCTACTGAATACTCAAACACACACATTGAACTATTCAGCCTGGCCACCTACCACATCTGACCTCTGACATTTGCCCGACGGTGTGTAACTCAGCGGAGTGCTGTGATTTCATATTTATTAATATGTATTACTATTACCGATTGCCAAGTCGCCCCAGGTTTTCCCTCCTACTTCTTAATTGTTTGATGCCTTTTGCGACGAGCTCTCCTGCTGTTTGCCTGCATTTGTACTGCAAACATGACAGAGAGGCCTCTCCAGGAGGGTGAAGATGATAAACAATTTGTGAATAGTTTTTTGAATACGCTTTCCCTTTTTTCTTTTTTTTGGTGACCATTAAAACGACTCTATTTTAACAGCATAGTTTTAAATGCAGTTTACACAGAGAGACGCAATGCTGCAGGCGATGGTTGGAAGTGTAGAGGAGAATACGGTAGATAGGAGAGGAAATGCATATTTTATTCTCATGATGTTGTTACTGTTGATGTCATTCTGTTGTCCTTGGAGAGACACACATATCAATTTTGTATAATTTTTTTTGCTTTATTGTGGCTTTTATAATTTTTAAAGAAATTGATCTTTCAAAAAAAGAGTAAGAATACATTAGAGCCTACACATTTCAAATAGGCCTAAGTGACTAGGCAAAATGATGGTTTTTATTTTTTTAGCTATGGAATGCTTGGGGGACCAGAATCACTTGCTTTCTATTCTGAGCACAGACTCATAACAAGACATGGTCTAATTCATCTGAGAACGTGACCCTAGAAGCACCATGAGTGCGTTGCTTGAGGACACTAATTTTTGTTCAGTGTCCTTTTCATCTGAAACATTTTCCTAATTCCGATAACAAAAAAATCCAATAGATTAGTGGGATAGAGACCCCAGTGTGTGCGTGCAGATAAAGTTATTACAGGCAGTTAAAGTTAAATTGACAGACTGCACTAAGCAGTGTGTCCAATTTCAAAGACTATGGATGGAAAAATAAACCTCATCTGTGATGATGGAGAAGAGAGAGAAAGACGAGAGCATGTTCGAGCAGGAGAGTCGGTGTTAAACTGTTTTCATCAGTGCTGCATTCTTTATTGGCATAATTCATGAAATGTCATGATTTCTATTAGCACCCTGAACGTCGTTCTGGCACATGCAGCTGTTTGTTATGGCCGTGAACGTCGCTGGTGGAATGATCCACAATCGGAGAGCAATGTCCGACCTTGCGTGAGGAGTCTAGCCCGAACATTACTCACACCTGGCACCTTTTCATTTGTTCCTCCGCAAGGTTAAAACTTCTCCAAACAATTCAATCTTTTTTTAATTTGTATTTTTGGCATTGTCTGACTAGAGTATGACACAAAGCCGTTTTATTCAGCTATGCTGATGAAAGCCTGCAGTGTTTTGTTCTTATAGGTCACTGTTGTGGGATGAATAAAACAAGATAAGTGTGAGGAAGCAAAGACTGTAGTAAATGTTGATTTATTGCTAAAAAGCAAATTTGCAAATGCTCAACAGTGTGGAAATGCACAACATTTTGACATGGTATTTTTTTTTTCTCTCTCATTAAGATTTAGGTTGGGAGGACCTTGATGAGTATTTCACATTAGGGAGGGAAGAGTAATTCTTTTAACATGACTGATCTATGTAGACTCATTACTGTGATCTTCTATCTTCCCTGCTTTTCAATAAGAAGCAAGAGAGAGAAGGCCATGACATTCCCTAATGAAAACGGACATATAGTATTTTATTATAACTAGGATTCCCACAGGTCCCTCTCTGCAATTCCCTGTTGGAACGTCTGGATGTTGATATTCACATGCAGTCAAGGCTGATATTGGCCCACATTGGAAGTTATTTTACCATGTATGTCTTAGAGTCTGAGAAAACTACTCCATTCTAAGATGCATTGATGCTTCTTATTGTTAATTTTGGGCAAGGTATGCACAATAGATTGGTGACCATATTGGCATTGGCCAATGACAATGGTGTTAAACTTGTTGCCATTGCAGGGCTCCAGACTGCGACCAAAATTTGAGAGTGTGCGACTGAATTTTACATCCAGTCGCACATGTGTGACCAGTAAATTTGCCCCACCTTTTTTTTTTTTTTTTTACACTTTAAACGTGAAAGGGGCGCGTCAGTGAATCCGGAATGTGTGGCAGGCCAGTGATGAAGAGTGTGAGAAGAATAGGGAATGGCCACTGTAACTGGCTAATGTGTGGAGGGGGGAGGGTCCTAGAGATAATCGAGCGCGCGTAAACGTCTGTGGGAAGGAAACGGAGACAAATATCAATGTCACAGACACAGTCGGATGATGATTCAGAGTCGGAGGTTTGTGAGGTGATAAAGGCCCGAACCCACCATTTTCGGGAAGACTGGCTGAGAGAATTCAGCTGGTTGAGGTACTGTAAGGAGACGAACTCAATGAACTGCGCATGTTGCAGTTGCTACCCCAGAACTTTGGGGAACACGAAGTTTGCAGACAGTGCAGGCACTTCGCAGTTTAAACGCACTACGCTAGTTAGACACAATCTCAGCCTCAAGCATAGAGTATGCCGTGACATGTTAATGTCATTTCTGCTTCATGGACTGTTTAATAGTTCGAACCAATAATAGACAGCGCAGAGCTTCTCTCGCCAGTCGCGGGCGGATCTCGATCACGCGACACCGTTACATCGTGGAGATCCAGTGAAGAAATCCGTTGTGTTCGCGACAGAATTAATAACATCCGATGCGAGATCCAGTGAGAAACATTCAGATTCGACGCAGAATTCTCTGTTATAAACCATATCAGATCAAACAGCGCTGACGTGGAAACCAGGAGAAACATCGTGCCATGAACGAACAAGTTATAGAAGTTTATAGGTCCACAGATCAGCAACATTCACCATGGATTTAATGTAGTAACACTAACTGTAACTATGGTATACTATGGTTATAACAGTAGCCTACACATCTTTTTCCAGCACTTCAAAACTATAATATCATATTTAAATGTTATTTTTAATGTGTTGACCAAAACATTTTTGTTCATCCTTTAAAGATTGTCCCTATTTATAAAACTAAAAGTTTCAGAAGTAGGAAAAGTTTTTTTTCAAAAAAAAAAAAGAGATTAAATTACCATTGTAAACAGCTGCAGAGGACGCTTATTGGCTATTTTCACTCCCTAATAGCTATTTTGTCACTTCTTTTGCTTTTGAATTAGTATTAAGACATTATGAATGATATTAAAGTTAACTTTATCTATACACTTCAAATTAAGCTCAGTGCTTTGTCATCCCACAGTGCTACCAAATACTTTCTGTAGAACTGCTGCCCTCAAATGTTAGTCTGGAGCCCTGTGAACTTAAAATAAAACTGCACATTGTAATTTCTGTACGTTAAGTCTATTTATTATCAAAGCATTTGTCAGTAATACAGTTATTTGGGGGGGAAATGTGAATAATTGCATTGCAAGGTGATTTAAGGTGTGCTGAAGATTTCAACCTTTTCCCCCCCACAAAATTGTAAATATTTTTTGTTTAACTCCCTAGATTAAAAATGAATAATAATAATAAAGATAATAAACAAAAACACAAACTCTGTGGTAACAGATAAGAGGAATGTTCTGCAGGAACACACACCTGTTACTGTCAAAATGAAACATCACTGAACTTACTTAAGCTGGACTGTGACACACTTTTCTTCTGGAAACAAACTTTGTTGCATTATTTTCCTATAATAATCTGTAAAGCTGCTTTGAAACAATCTGCATTGTAAAAAGCGCTATATAAATAAATGTGACTTGACTTGACTGTCATCTCTTTATCCTGTAAATGTAAGAAATGTCTTACATTTATGCAATTACACGCTGTTATCCCTTTACTGTTACCACTCTCATAAAATTCTTGAATTACATGTGGAGTTTTAAACCTAAATTTAATGTCCAACAACAGATATTTCATCAATGTTTTCTTTTTTTTTTTGCTCTGAATTTTAATTGTTTTCTTTTCGCGTCCCGTCTGTTTGATGTGCATCTGCGTGCTGGCACTCATTCAGTAAAGTTTGAAGTTTAACGCAGGCTGTCAGGATGAGCCTTCATGCAAAATGGTTAAGGATATAACTGTAAAATGAAAGTTTTGCCCTGATGAAACATATCACACATTAAACGGCACACACATCTGTCAAATCACCCCTAATGCATTAGCTTGAAGCTTAAAATAAAGAATTCTCATGTTCTGGGCAGCTTGGATCACGTACAGTACCTATCCCGCAACAGCTCACTCCTTTTCCTCCACTATCTTTAGATGCATTTTTTACATAGAAATGCGTTATTCAGTGCTGTCATTTGACGCGACTGGCGGAAGTTTTCCTTTCACAGTGGGGAGACGCGACTAATTGATAATGACATTTGTTGTCGATGATTTTCATTATCAATTATTATCAATTTTATCGATTAGTTGTTGCAGCCTTACGTATTATTTACAAATAATTATCTATAGTGCTTCCCTAGAGATGACTGTTTTTTGTGCTAAATATAGTTTTTTCCTTTCTTTCAAATTTGATCAACTGGCTTACATTATAAACCAAAAAAACTAGACTGATGTGATCGAAGTTAATGTTTGAGTGTTCAAGTCAAATTGAGCGTTTAATCTGTGCCCAAAAAGGTGATGATTGTAACTGCCAATGTTTGAATCTGTTAGTAGCTGATGTACGAGGTCCTTCATGTCAAAAGAATGAGATGTTGTACCCTTGGGAATCCACTCAGACTTGAAGGATAAAAAAACATCACACATGATATTTTTAATAAATAAATAAATAAATAAAATAATTCTGCAGCTTGATATCTAGGATTCTTTTTATCAATGGATTAAACATCAATCATAGTGGTTTAAGCTGAATGCTGGTGACATGTTGATAAATGCTCTTTGTTTTATGCATTGTTCTGTTTGCTGTTTTATTTGTAGAGTTGAGACAGTCCTTTTACAGTTAGACAGTTCTTAGTTTCGTTTTAATTACAAATAGACATTCTGTTGTCACTACGTTGAAATGAACAGTTTTGCAACAGCTGTGTGTGTGTGTGTGTGTGTCTCTGTTTTCTGTATGTGTGCGGTTGGTAATGATGAGCTTGATGGGTTTTGTGATTGTGTGGGTGAGGTTGGCCATCCTTTGCTCGGCTGATGTTTGATTTGTACTAATATTCTCGCTCTCCTCCTCACAATGGATGAGAGATGAGGGATTGTGTGTATGGGGCATGAGCACTGAGAATATTTAGGGGGCGTAATTCATACCCATACATCCTCTTCTGCTCAGGCAAGGCGTCTGATTGGACGAGTGAGTGATGTTTCCATTACCTGCATGTGCCATTGTGAGGGACATTGATTTTCACTCCTCCTCCACTCCTTTTTTATCAGTTCAGGAGTTCATCCTCCCATCACAGCAGAATGCTAAATGATTTTGAAAAGACACCTGTTCTGATTTAGCAGGCCTCATTGCGCTCCACCGACTGTGACTGGTTAATTATTGAATGGGATGACCCAAACGAGGACAGGGCATGGATGGATGGTAATCTTTTCCATTTATATGTTTACACCCTTTACCCAATTATCATCTTGGTGCACAGTACATGCTAGTGATGCTCCGATCAGAATTTTTTCAGCCAATACTGACTACTAATTTCTTGTAGCTACCTACATGTGTAAACGCAACAAAGCATACAAATATTTTGAATTTCATGTAATAAGTAATAAGATCCTGGTTGAGAGTGATTATCTTCCTGCGCTATTTCAGCTGTGTGCACTCCTATTCTGTGGTGGACGTTAAATCAAGACCTGATTATTGGAGCGACCATCCCAATCCAGACGTGCTCCAGCTCTAAAACAGCGTCTGATTGGTCTCTACACATCATCCCTACCTACCATACCAGAGATCAGGTTTCCATTGGTTAAACTTTTTTTTAAGTTTTAAAGGCGTGATCTGACCCCGGAAGTCCTATAGCTTTAGCCAAGCAGCATGTCATGTCATGTCACTCCATGAGGATTTTTCTCAAGATTTAAGCATGTGTATGGGCTTGTTTGAATTGAGACAACCTGCTCTAAATAAAGATGTCCAATATACTATGGCTTGCTAATGTTTTACGAGTTACGAAGCAGAACATGGCACAAACCCTTATCTGTCTATTGTTTACATGTGTGTCAGCGGCAACATTTTACAGTTTTACTCCATCAAATTGCTATCAGTTCGTGAGATCTGCCAAATTTAGTGACTACCAATCGAGTGTTTTGTTGTGCTTATCGGCCAATACCAATCTGCTGGAGCATCCCTAGTACATGCCATTCTTAACAAAAATATCCTGTTAGATCCTGATTTGGAATGTTTTATCGACATTTTTCTCTTGTTCTGATATTGGATGACATTTTTCATTAAGCTGTCCTGTCTTAGTCTTTTTCACATGAAGGTAATTTAAAGGGGTCATGAACTGCATTGTTTTATTGTTTCATAATGTTTCCTGGGGTGCACATATAATGTTAGTATGATTTTTACTTAAAAAATTGGCATAATTTGGAAATAAAAGGCATTTTTCCTAGCGTTATTTTAGCCCTCTAATTTGCACGCTCTGTTTGAAAGGGGCGTGTCTACTGTGAGACTTCAGTGCAAACGCCCACTGCTGTGATTGGCCAACATCTAGTATTACATGTGGAACTCTCTCAAACTCTCAATGTTAATTACTAGTGAAAAGTGACAATTATAGCATTACAATTAGATCTGTAGCATTATACTAAGATCGTGGCATGAAAGGTTGCAGTGATGAGTATTGTAGCCGATCACAGACATGCACGCAGCGATCTCTTCATTGCAACTCGATTTCTGCACACTAACGAATGCCTTCATGGCATGGCATTACACTAACAGTGCAAACGCAATGTAAATAAGAGATTCGTTGATTATTGCAGAAGTTTTAGTGCGAGTCCAGAACTCAGTCAGTTTGATTGCTGTTTGATTGACAGCTACAGCAATTGTAAACAGAGCGTTCTTTTACCTTTTTCTATATAATTCAATCAGTTTAAATAAGATTATTTACATCCTACTAAGAGAAACAATTTGAAGTTGACCGTTTAGTCACTTATTTGATTTACTGACAGGACAAAGAACATTTGACTGTAGGTACATGAATCATTACATCAGAAATCACTGGTCACAGATCAGGCATTAGAATGAACAGGGTTACTTGCACGTTGTGGCAATACTGTCAAGTCCATATTGTAAAATCCTGCAAAGCCAGCGCCGGGTTTGCGGACTGATTTACCAAAGAATCCAGTGAAATGTACCGAATACGAATAGATTGCCTAATGTTCAACTGAGACATTCACATTGTTGAAAATAAATATCCACATTCCTAGCATTAGGATCCTTTGGAAGGTAATGCTGTTTTTAGTCCAGTGAGTGACCCTGTGCTGCTCTTTCTTCCTCATCTCACTAACGCCAGTGGGCGGGGCCAAAGTTGATTTTCTTCTGCAGAGGCGGTCTTTGACTACCTTATTACGTCAGAAAGAGGCACATTCCAGGACGAGGATATTCTTATAATATGATGACCTCTTATGTCAAAACCTCAAGGAAATTTTTATTTCTCAGTTCATGACCCCTTTAAAAGGCAACATAATTGCTTCCTGCTGTTTTGAACGGCCTTTATGGCCCTGTTTACACCTGGTATTAAGATGCATTTTGGTTGATCGGATCACAGGTTGACGAGGGAGACACATTCCCATTTACACTTGGTGTTTTAATCTCTATTTATTCTCTTTTGAGAACTTTTGACCACTTCTGTCCTGATTCTTCGAGGGGAGGGTATATGGGCGGGTAAATGAATGGGCTTTTTCAGATCTTTTGATCTAATAGACGAAATAAGCTTGCACGTTTGCATATGAATGTGAAAGGAGACGAGGGAAAAATATGAATAAACGGCAACTTTGCTCTGATTGCTGCAAGACCATGCTGAACACTGTGAGTGCGTGTTAGAAATCAGGAATGGTGAGAGAACATTGTGCTTGGTACGTTTTTCATCTTCAAACCAAATTTGGAAACCGACAAAGTTTAAATCCTGTCTGGCTAGCGTGTTTCCCATAATGTTTACACATTAGGTCAGTAAGCAGAGAGTAGGTGGTGTTTTAAAAAAAAAAATGTATACTCCTCGACTGTCTACTATACGAAAATGTACTACAAAATGTTTTAGACTGTTTACATCTGCATTTAGGCTCTCTAGCTTTTGAAACAACTATTGATATCACATAAACATCACAGTTCTTCCATGTTCAGCGATCAGCACTTTTCATCTCCCCCTCTCTTTCTCCCTTTCTCTGTCTCTCACCGCCCTTGCTCTTTTTCTCCCCTTCTATTCATCCCAGTGTCAACTCTGGACAGATGTGCTCTTGTCCCGACATGTGTGGGGAGATGGAATATAAAGCATGTAATTTCCCTTGGGTCCAATAAAATGGGCTGCCAATTCTCTCCAGGAACCAGGATGAAAAAAAAAGTTTCTGCACAAGTTATTTCAGAGAAAGGGAGAGAGAGCGCGCGAGAGAGAGAGAGAGAGAGAGAGAGGGGGAGCTTTTTATTGGCCCACTGTCACTCCTTCGTCTGTTCCTACTTTCCCTCTACCATGCTTTCTGAAAGACCCGTTAGTTTTTCCTCTATGATGGGTGAAAATGTGCAAGACACTTATTTAAGGGAACGGTAGGGGAGAGAAACAGACCTTAGAGGAGTGACAGCGAGCGAAAAACGAGGAGACAAAAACAAAGGAAGTTGTCTACAAGTATATGTTGAAGTATTTTTTGTGTGTGAGGTAACAATGCAATTAAAAAAATTGGAATATACAACTTTAAAAAATAAATGATGAGACGTGCAAACTTTTAAATCTTTATATTATTCTTTTTTTTGTGTGGATTGATTCAGAATCATTTAGGAATCTTTCTTTTTTATTGCATTTTCATTTTCCTCCTCTCTAGTAGTGTTTAACTTTCAGATTAATAAATTAAAACAGGGTGTCCACGGGGTCTTAAAGTATTAACAGTTGATAAATCAATTTAGAGAAAATTAAGTATTTAAAAGTCTTAAATGCTATTTTCCTAAGTATTAAATGTTGTATCATCTTTTCATTTGTCCAAAGAGGTTGTATGCTAAAGTTTGCCTGAATTTAATCATTGCGTAGGCGAATAGTGGGATACTGTGTAGTTTATGGAATCTTGTTAGATTTGACGTCATTTGTTACCGTGCTCACTAGGGCTGGACCCGAATATTCGTTCAGTGGGTTGGTATTCGATTAGAAAATTTGACATTCGAATATTCGTTTATTTTTTATTATTTAAAAGAAGAATAATTTTGCACACCTGGGATCCCCCGGAAACGGTTCTCATTCGCGCTTGAATAAGGTCTGTGACACACTGGATGCGTGACGTGAGCTTCTCAGCTTGGTGGCATGTCCGTTTTTATTTTGGCTCCCATGTTAACAGGTTGGAGTTTGCACACTGCCTGCTTGAGACACGCGTCTCAGGCGCGGCTCGAGCCACGTGGAAAACGCGTGCATGCTAGAAATAGAACCGACGCTTATGTTCCTGCAATGGGAGTGTTCTCTGGCTAGAACGCAGAACAGCGGAGTTTGTATGGACCGAAGTGCATGTCAGAGCTTGTGTTTTGGGTTAAGCTGCGTTGCTTCATGACATTGTGGAAAATAGAATAATAGAAATAAAATGTATTAGCCTTTTTACCTGTTATTATCAATCTAAATTAATCTTGTTTTTAATTTAACTTAATTTCTTTTTCTTTATTTAAATTTCATTTTTTCTTTATTTAAATTTCGTTTTTTCTTTATTTAAATTTCGTTTTTTCTTTATTTAAATTTCGTTTTTCTTTATTTAAATTTCGTTTTTCTTTATTTAAATCTACCCTTTACTGTGTCGGTAATTTGTTAGTAAGAAAAATATTAGACTACCTTAAAAGTATTGCTTAATTTAACAGACCTGTGTGTGTGCGTTTTATATGTGGACTAGTGGAGTGTCCATTCTCCGATGCGTTCTCTGCCCGTGTGAGGTGCGCCGCTTCCCGCTCGCGCTGTTCTGTAGTTTACTAAAAGTTTATTCATTCTGAATGTGTCGCGTCTCGCGTCTCGCGTCTGCTCCAAATGCCACACTGCATGCACACCCTTGTGAAGTCGATTGGATGAATGGTTCTCGAAATTATCAAAATGCAAACGGACATACAGACAGAGATTCCTGCCTTTATTAGAGAGAAGAATATGTTCAGCCCCCTCTCTCCGAAGCTTCGAATATTCGATGTTCATTACTACCGAAGCTTCGAAGCTCAAAAAATGGTATTCGGACCAGCCTTAGTGCTCACTGACTGACTGCACTACACTCACTGCTATGTTTAAATTCAAGTTAAAGTGTTGCCGATGTAACAGGTTAAAACTTGAAGTGGCGATGAGTTCTTAAAATGTATGTAAAGTCTTAAAAACGGTCTTAAAAGGTATTACATTTAACTCCATGATTCCTGTATATACCCTGTAAAAGTAATAATTATGCAAGAGTCAGATGTACTGCAGAACTTTTTGAATGATGAGCATTTGAATTCTGCAGAATTCTGTGGAATCTGCAGTTGCAGATATCCTTGCATGTCTGCTGATGAGTAAAACCAGCTGATTTTAGCTAACTTTAATGTTTCTTCAAAACATTGGGTGTGCTGGGCTACTAATGTCCCTTCAAACCTCTTTAAGCTCATTATAATGTCTGGAACCCTTCCAGTGCAACTGACAATTTGATGCTTCAAAAAGTTCATAAAGCAATCGTAAAACTAATCCATATGAATTGAGCGCTTTAGTCCACATTTTCTGAAGAGATTTGATCATCATATATGTTGAACACATTGAATTTAGGCTTTTATTCACACATTGACAAGCAAACATAAACAGAAGCTCAACCATACTTGCATGATGCACGAGAACAGACCTCATTGGTTCTTGCGGAAGCTCAAACGTGCTGCGTAACACACGGGAATGAACCTCATTGGTTCTCGCACGTCAAGCGAACATGCTTGAGCTTCCTTGTGAGTTGATGAAAGTTTATATGTGAATAAAAGCCTTAATTAAATCTGTTCATCATATAAAGCTATCGAGTGTCTTCAGAAAATTTGGACTAAACCGCTCAATTCAGTATCAGTGTCAGTTGCGTAGCTGTCTATGGAGGGATAGAAAGCTCTCAGATTTCATCAAAAAGATCTTCATTTGTGTTCTGAAGATGAACGAAAGTCTTAGGGCTTTGGAACGACATGAGAGAGTAATAAATGAAAGAATTTTCATTTTTGGGTGAACTATTCCTTTAATGTATATCCACATTATTTGGTTGGCAGTGTGCTTGATTGTCTTTTGCTGTCTTTCTCGTCTTTTTCCTCTGCCATCTGCATTTTGTTTGGAGGGGGGAATGATCTTGTAAAAAATTGTTATACACATAGTTTAACCAATACTTTCGAAAGGCTACATGTTTTACTTCTTAAGGGGTCATGGTTTAAATATTGATTTAAGTAGGACCAGTCCCTGAGGGTTAAATTTAATAGAATTTACAGGCTTCCCACAGCCCTGGAAAACCAGGGGATTTCAAAAGTGTGATTTCCAGGACTGGAAAAGTCATATAAATTCTTAAAAGGTCATGGAAAAGTCACCGATACTTCCAGTCAATTTTTTTCAAAATGTTCTATCTACACTACCGTTCAAAAGCTTGAAGTCTGTTTTTTTATGTTTTTGAAAAAAGCATACAATATTTTTTTTTAACACCTGATATTGTTTTGTTTTTTTTTGGATTTTTTGATGAATAGATAGAATAGCATTTATTTGAAATATTAATATTTTGTAAGATTACAAATGTTTTACTTTCAATTTGTTTAACTTAATTCATTCTTGCTGAATAGTTAGTGTTATTGACCACATTTAAAAAAGTGTTAGTGCAGTCTTTATAAAATGGCATTATACAAATCCTAATCGAGTCATATTAAAGACTGAGTAGGAGTCATGATCATGAACATTCATTGGTCAATGATCATTCTATGTGTAGAACATTTGGGTGTGGGGAATTGCTGAACTGGTGTCAATCAGATCTGTGTTATTTCTAAATATGTTTTATTATAATTAGCTACATTTACACCTTTTGTTTCAATTGGAATTAATCAATTCCGATTATGTAATGTTACCTGAATGCTAAATAAAGTGATTGGGTTAATGTGCGCATTTATATGTCAAGCTTCTAATCAGAATGGATTTTTTTTTACACCACACGCACACGCACACACACACACACACACACACACACACACACACACACACACACACACACACGCACACGCACACGCGCACAATACTACAGAGTTTCCTGCTGTTTGCACATACTATTGTCCTACATTGCTTCTTTTCTTTGATTTTTTTTTACTAATTCGAAAACGACAAACACATGAACCGTTCATTTATCAAGCAGGAAAATTACCATTCCCGCCCCCAAAACAAGGCATCTGTAGATGAGTCCGAAACAAGAACTGTTGGGACGTTGTCTTTCTCCACTTCACAGACGATCAGTGGAAGGAGAATTTTATAATGACGCGACCCATTTATGACACTTCATTCAACAACAACAGCTCGTTCCTTGAGTTAAACGTCATTACGCCATTTCTACGTCATTGCACATGCACATTACTTTCCAGTTTCGGGTTTCAATCCGATCAAGTGTTTACATGTCTTCTTGATTGGATTACTAAAGGTTCAAAGCACCCCTCACAATCCGAATGAAATTTCAATTGGTTTTGGCCTATTTATTTTGACTGGCATGGTTACATGTGACTTTTTTTATTCCAACTGTGCTAGTAGTCTGATTACAGTTGGATTGTTAGGGTCCATGTAAACACAGCTATTGATAGCTCACATAGGACACATTTAACATATTAGAAAGAGGAGCGATTATTGTTGACATGCACCAGATGATCAGGATTTGAATACTTGGTTTGAGTTTTGTCAAATCTAGTTTGATTGCAAAACTGTAGAGGAGAGGAAAACTGAGTTACAGCGTAATACAGCATGGCCTCATCACATAGTCTTTACTTCATACGTGCTGTCAGTAACAATTTGTCTAATAGCCTGCTATTGAGTCTCACTTGTGCAGATTGCCCTCCTTTATTTTCGTTCCAGTGCCTCTACTCCCTGCATGCGTACAGCGTGTTCATTCTGGATGTAGAATGTACTGGTCAGAGCACTTGCTGGAAACATTCCTTCTTTCTCCAGTGAGCATGTTTAGCAGTGCTGTTGTAGTTGAAGGCGGTGAGTTGGCTCAGTGACTGTCACTCTCCACAGAGCTCAACGGGCCTGTGGTTTACCCCCAGAGACACACTGCCCATGCTCTTCCCTCCTGCACTGGCCCATGGTTCAGTCGGTCATGCCCCATCAATCTGTCCTCCATAGAGGAATACAGAGCACCACTATGTAGGTAGAACTTTTACCTCTAAATTGTCACTGAAGCCACTAGATCAGGGTTTCTCAAACTCAGTCCTGGAGGGCCACTGTCCTGCACAGTTTAGCTCCAACCCTGATCAAACACACCTGAGCAAGCTAATCAATGTCTTCAGGATCACTAGAAACTCACAGCTAGGTGTGTTTGATCAGGGTTGGAGCTAAACTGTGCAGGACAGTGGCCCTCCAGGACCGAGTTTGAGAAACCCTGCACTAGATCATACATTTGTTTTTATTTGATATTTTCTTAATATACACTATCTTTCAAAAATTTTTTTTTAAAGAAATGTTATTCAGCAATGTCGCATTAAATTGGTTGACAGTTGAAAGTAAATATTTAAAATATTACAAAAGATTTCTATTGTAAAATAATTTAATAATTTAATAATAATAATTATTCTATTAAAATAATGTTGTTCTTTTGAACTTTTTATTCATCAAAGAATCCTGATAATGTATCACGCATTCTATTAAATTAAGCAGCACAACTCTTTTCAACAGCAAATCAGTGTATTAGAATGATTTCTGAAGGATCATGTGACACTAAAGACTGGAGAAATGACTGATGAAAATTCAGCTTTTCCAACACTGGAAAAAATTACATGTTATACATATTATTAGGGGTGGGAATCTTTTGGTACCTCACGATTTGATTCATAACGATTCTTGAGGTCATGATTCGATTAAATTGATTCTCAATTTTGATTCAAATTTCAATTCCATATATGTATAGATTTGATTGTAGTTTAATGTTTTGTTTGTCTTATTTGACTGCGATAGACCATTTAATAGATCTAGAAGAAAAACAAATCTCACTGAATTAATTGTAAAACTTGAAATTTATTTAGTTTTTTTCCTTCCCATTTTTTTTTTTTTAATATACAGCTTTTTCAGGTACAGTAGCCTATAGTTTTATTTGACATATCTTAAGAAATACTACAGCAATTGAATAATCAAATGTAAAAAAAAACACAATATAGTATTCACTGTATTAATTAAATATAAATTAATTAATAATAAAAATACTAAAGTGATTCAGTCACTTGATTTATTTTTATTTTTATTAACATTAATGAAACCAATGGCAACAGTTTGTTAGGCTGCTGTCCCTTTAAGAACAAATTAATGGATCTAATATACTGTTACACATTTGATTTTCTCTTAACTGTTTATGTTCACGTTGGACTGTGTTTATGTGAATATTCCATACGATGTGAATTTGACACAATTGTATGTAATTTTGACCGTTCAAGCACAATAAGCTGTGAAAGTGAACTAAATTCGGGATTGCATTTATCTGAGAGGTGACATCTGTGCATACGCTTCGGCTGTGTGTCTGTCAGCATGAGCATCGTATTGAGTCCTTTTTCGTGGCTTATTGTGATTTAATAATTGTTTAATAACATCATTTTAGGTAGTACAGTGACATTTAAAAAGTAACACTTAAGAATATAATTGTTAAAAATTTGAATCGATGCGAAATGGCAGAATATAGAATCGCGATTCATATGTGAATCGATCCTCCCCACACCCCTACATATTATACATCATTATTATATTTCAAAATATTTACTGTATTTTTGATCCAATAAATGCAGCCATAGTGAAACATCTCACTGACTTAAAATTTAATAAAAGAAACCAGTTGATATTCTTTGTGTGCCGATCATCATTTTATCTTACCCATTGAAGTCTTAGAATTAAGACAAGACTCCCGACGCAAACACCTTCCTTTTTTAAAACTTGTCTGTTTCCAAAATATTATAGGGCTAGTTTATAAATTAATAAGAATAGTTAATCGACATGCAAATTCTGTCATCAGTTACTCACCCTCCTACTTTTAGCCCTATAGGCCTTTTTATCATCTTTGACACATGGAGTATTTATGATGTTTTTTCAGCAGCAACATTTTCATCCCTTTGCGTTTAGCAGAAAGCAAGCAATATTCGTGCTGTTTTTTAGGGTGAGAAAATGAAGGAAAGTTCTGTCACCAATACATTTCATTATATTAGATGAGAATCAGGGCTCCAGACTAACTTTTTTCACCTCCGTCCTGGAACCGTCCTGAAAAACTATTTGAACCGTCCTAAAGTGAATGTCAACCGTCCCAAAATAAACATGTTGTTTCTGTACTTTGTTATTATCATCTATAGTTGTTAGTTACATAATAAAAACACCATTCAAATGTTTATGATATATATTATTATATTTATTTAGCTCCATTCAAAGTAGTTATCTGTAAACAGGTAAAAAACTGATTTAATAAAAAATAACAGGAGTTAAATGCTTTATGTATTCATGCAGAACAAATTTTTTTTCTTCTTTTTTACATATACGAAAAATAACAAATACATACAGCTCAAAACGTTTTTGAGTTGGTTGGATTAAAAAATAACAAATAAATACAGGTGACTACATATCTCAAAAATATCATCATTCTTTATTCTTTCAAGCAGCAGACATATTTATTTGTATGAATTAAATATAATGAATCATTATTAAAGCTATTAACGAGCAGTGAATGCTTTTCTCTTTTTCTTTTGTTGCTTGATAAATATTAAGGACACAGACCGCATTAGGTTTATTACCCACTGTCACTTTAAGACATCATGTCCAATGACATGCGGATCCAATGCACTGATGCACATAGATACACTCACAACTGTTTAAGACATAACCGACATAGTTTACGTGAATACTCTCCAAAACGGACATTTAGACATATTTGTGTGCATTTGTCCACTCAGACACGAAAGAGAGCTCAGTTCAGTACTCGCGCGCTGTATAGGTGTCTCTGTGCATGGCTGCACGCTTCGGGTCGGGTGTGTGCGCACAGAAAACCGTACCGAATATAGCTCTTTTTTTGCGTCGTCACTCTTATTCAGATCTATATGTCTGCTCTACTCATTCTCCCAGACGTTTAAGTTTTTTAACGTTTTATGAGACATGCAGGATTCAGCGCATGTCAGCCCGTGTGCCGCTGGGTAGATCAGCACGTTACAGTACAAATGTGCGCATCAAACGCAGGACATCAGTTCTGACTGGATCGCTTCCCAAATCGTCACTATCTAACATTTTTGTCTAGTTTTTATTCGTTGACGAAAATGTCAATAGATTTTTGTCATGGTTTGTGTCATTCAAAACTAGTTTTATTTAGTTATCGTCTCGTTTTTGTCTGTGAAAATAAGCCATGTGATAGATGTACCGCGAAACAAGTCTCCGGGTGAGTAGCCGGCCAGTGATAGTAACTATAGTAACCGCATGAGAAGACGCGCTCCATTGTAGTCAGCGCTTGGTCGGTTAATTTTGGCATTTTCTAAGTAAGTTACCCTAATAGGCTAGTAATAAATGAACACACATACAAAAATGTCTTTCGTCCTGTAGGCGTCCTGGAGAATATTTCTGTTCGTCCTAAACACATTTTCTATCGTCCCCAGGACGATAGGACGCCGTTAGTCTCGAGCCCTGATGAGAATGCCTAATTTAAATTTCTGACTGACAAGCAATTATCAAGGCAGCCTTTTCTTTGCTTCAGGAAAGTATATGTTTGTCTGTGCTGTTAATTTTTCTTCAGATTATCAGTTGTTTCTTTCCATTCTCTTCATTGTCTTGCCCCTTGCAACCCATTTCTGCTTGTGAATGCAGATCCCACACCTCCTCCTCTTAGGGGTCAGCCAATCTCTCACTCCTGATTTGGGCTAGCAGTTTTTGTTTTGACTTGTGTGCAGTTTTTTTTTTGCATCTATTATCAAGTTTTTCCTTTTCTCTCTCGGTCTCACCCTCACACTTTGTCTTGTTGCGCGAGTTGCCCAAAGTAATTCCCACTTCTCTCGAATGAGGACTCGCACCCTCAACCCTCACCTGCCCCCTCAGGACACAGAACCAGTGCACACACGCACACACCCATGCCCTCTTACTTTCTCTTGCTGAGCCGAGGCGTTTGTGTAGGAGATATAATTGTATTAAATGAAGGTGATAAATGGCACTGACAAACAGGTGGAAATTGGTTTTAGATATTGTATTAAAACTGACCTTCAGGTTTAAGGCTTCAGATTTGTTATTTTGTCAGACACACAATAGCGAGTGACTTCGTGAGCCAAGTGGAGAGGTTTTGAGCCTTGGCTTTGTGACATCTTTCAGAGAGCTCAGCCAATAAAACTGCACCGGCTGGACACATAGTGAGATCTGGCCTCTCCGCTGCCCTATCTTCTTCTCTTTGCAGATCCTTCTTCCTATTCATCGTCACTGACAAGGGCTTCATTCCATCTTTTTCCAAACACTCCTGGCACGTTTCCTGCATCCGTGTTGCTTGAATCAAATCTTTTCTTTTAATTTGAGGTCTGCATCAACTAGCATAAAGGACATGCCTACCTTTTAATTGTTTCCCCCACCCATTTAATAAAGTTTAATGTATTTGTTAGTCTGAACAGAAGCAGTAAGATGTTTAAGCTGAAATGATTAATGATTTTAATTAAACAACTGATTCACAGAGATAGGGATGTGGTGAGATGAAAGAAATGAGAAAGATAAGAGGAGAGAATGTCATCCAGAACTTCGTTTGGATGACTTCATAACAAATTACTCTTATGAACTGGTTCATTTAATGAATAAAGACAAGTTCCAAGTTTGAATCCGTCTGTAACACTGGCTTGTGTAATTTACATTATTAGTGTGCGGTCACTTATACCTTCGTACAGTGAAATTCCACAGGCAAAATGCAGTCATCTCAATAGTAATGAGGGATGCTTGATGCGAAACATTGGATTTCACATATTTAAGTTTGTTAAACTTTGAACATGCAAATTCACCACGTTTACTACCAGTATAAGGCTGATTAGTTTGGAAGTGAATTCTGAGTAAGCAGTGCTTCATGCATCACTACACTATAATGTACAATGGACTTTCTTTACCTGCAAAATTTGTTTTGCTTATGTGACCACGCCTTTCGCAAGGAATTTATTCCATATGTCAGCAAAATGGAAATTATAATTGGGTTCCAAGGTCATGAAAAACCTGGAAATATAGAGAAATTTGTTTCATGAAAATGAAAAAAAATGTTGGGAGTGAAACCTTTATGAAATTGCCTAGATTTTATCCAGTTATCATGAATGATTGAAAATGACATGGAGAGAGTGAGTTTTTCTATTTAAAGTGAGAGAGACTATTTAAAGTCTTCAAAGTTTGGTTCAAGAGGGGGGGAGAAGATAGAAGAGGACCAAACAGAGCGAGTGACAAGACAAGAGGACGCACCTGCATATCTTAGCATGCTGTATCTCTGAGAACATGACCCAAGCATGATTTAAACTCTGGTCTGAACAAGAACAGCAGCTGTTTTATATGTCGACGTACACTTAACTCATTACCCTCTGAGCCATTGCTTTGACTTTTGTATTTTTGAGTGTGAATAAATGTGTGGTGCTTGTTTTTCCCATGTATGTACATGCATACAAGTGTGTTAATCACAGTATGGTTCTCCAGGTCTCCCCGCAGGCTTTTTTTTTTTTTTACATTTTCCGCACCATACTACTCCAACCCACAGGCACAGCTTCTTAGCCTTCAGGCAGTAATGCAGGGATGAGTGTTTGTTTGTGTATGAGGATACATATTAACCCCTAGTCTTACTCTTACAGAGTATAATGCGAGGAGAAAACTGAATAGAACATGATATACAGTACTGTTCAGAAGTCTTAGGCACGTTAGTATTTTCAGCCCCAAAAATGGTTTTAAGCCAGTCAGTTATTTATATCTTTTGCTGTAGTATGTCAGTGGGAAATATCAGTCCAAACATTCATTTTGCCATTAATTGTGATAATCCAGTGAGATTTTTGTATGCACAAGGAGTCTGACAACAGCTGGTATGCTCCGCATGGAGATCTCATTTCACCATCATAGGGTCCATCCATGATCACATGAAGAAACAGAAAAAAACTGAGACGGACTAAATCCAGAAGAACTGTGGCAATGTCTCCAAGAAAACCCTGAAGAAACCTTCCTAGAAAGCTACCTGAAAAGCTATGTGCAAATGTACCTATAGGACAAAAACTGTTTTAAACACAAAGGGTGGTCACACCAAATATTGATTTGATAAGTTTATTGATAAATAAAATCTATTTATGACTATTTTTGAAAGCATCCTCACTTTACAGCATTTTTACACAAGTGCCTAAAACTTTTCACAGTGCTGTAGCTTTGCAGGAAGGTTTCTTCAAGCATCTTGGAGACATTGCCACCGTTCTTCTGAATTTAGTATGTCTATTTTTTTTCTGTTTCTTCGTGTGATCACAGGCGGACTCGATGATGGTGAGATCAGATCTCCGTCCGGATCATACCGGCTGTTGTCAGATTCTTGTTCCCTCAAGAATCTCACTGGATTATTAAAATTAAAGGCAAAAATGAATGTTTGGAAATGTAAACTGATATTTCCTACTAACATGCTACAGCAAAATATATAAATAACTGGCTTAAAACCAATTTTTGGGTTGAAAATAGTAACATGCCTAAGAATTTTGCACAGTAGTGTAGTTCATTTTCTATCATGTACAGGTCACAAACCACATCCACCTAGGTCTAAAACACGGTGTAAATTTCACAAGAGCCGTAAATAATTGGCGTCTCGTATTTCTGAGACCTTTTTAGCTTACTGTAGATAGTAATTTTATCATTTGTGTGAACTTTATTGCTCAGCTGATATGTTGTGGGTGTGCTGGCACTTTATGTTTGTAATTAAACGTGGTTGAATTTTGAATCAGCATAATGCATTAAAATTATATTTTGATCGGCTGTCACATCAAGGTCAGAAAATATTTCAGAATGCTTTCGTTATTTAGATTCCAGCCATTTGGTTCCTCTCAACATCAGTCGTGTTTTATTGACGAGAGGTTGCTATTCAGAGACAGCCTTATTGATTGAGCCAAATTTAAATTACCGCCCCAAGTTTAACTGATTAAGGCGGCTTCATGTTTGTCTTCTAGCCTCAACTCACCAGGGAGTTTTTCTTTCCTCCCGCTCTCTCTCTTTGATGGAATGACCATTCATGCTGCTTAGTGCCATGATGAATAAATTAAAGGACTAATTATAGTTTTTAATTTTCACCAATTAATTTTTCACAGCTAGTTTTGCTTCGAAATGGCTAATAGTTCATACTCGTCTTTTAAACGTGACACTTTCTAAAGGTCCACAGGTTTCTTTCATGCTGTATAGTGCAGCTGATCGAACAATGCACAAACTCTTTACATAGTCTGATTACATAGTCCCCCCTTTCAAGTCTTGTTTCTAAGTGGAAGTAGTTTCCGTGATCGATTTTATATATGCCGAGGGTCTATAAAAATCCAGACCAATATATTCTATCCCACATTCATTTTGGTTTGTGTGCATTCGAATAGGGAGGCATTCTGGGAATAAACTATTGAATGTGAATGCTCAAAACCAAATGTGACTTTAGGTAAACGCAGGCTTACATTTTCGCTTCTCATTTGCGATGGATATTCTTTCTCACTCAGCATGCTCACTCTGATGCAAATCTCTTCTCTGCTCGCTCACGTATGGACTTTGCTAAATTGGCTCTTCTCAAAAAAATCGCCTTCCTACAGAAAGTACGGACTTCCCAGGGTGCACCAGGGGAGGCCCTCCGAATGGCTCCAGACAGGCCTATCAATCTGAATTTCTAATCCAGCCATTTCAGCCTTGTTTAGGGCCTCATTTGCCTGCAATTCAAATGTCAGCTTATTGAGTTTCTGGCCGCAACTCTCTCTCTCTTTCTCCTCTAGCTCACCGGCCCCCTGTATCCTTCCATAACTCTGCGCTAAAGCATTTAGCAGCACTCACACTCCAGTGTGAAGTCTGAGAGAGAAGTTTGCTTGCTGCTTTGATGGAGAGAGCTCTGTCGCGCATAAATGGCTGAAATCAGTCACCGTTCTTTTGTCTGATTGCACCGGTTTTTATGTGTTTTTCCTTCCATGTGAGGAGAAAAAGGAACATTTGCTCTTCTGTTCTTATTTCAAGAATCAGTTTTCCTTTTATCCTGAAAAAATGTTGAGATGTAATATAGGGCTGGTTAATGGGTTATTCATTGGTTTAAAATTAATTGCCTTTTAATTCGTGATTGGCCCAAATACTTTAAGCATGTGATGGAAATGTCAGGCCCCTTAACATATTTGGAACATCAGCTCCCAAAGCAATAATGACAGGTGATAATGTCGTTACTACCTTATCAATTCAAGCCCAAATCTGATCTGGAACATGGCGGCAACAATAATACAGAATAAAAGTTACGCCGCCTTTTTTTGTGTGTACATTTGGGCGGTGTTATGAAACTCTGCCCCCACACACTGACAGATTTGTGGGGGCGTGTTTGAATGAAGCGTTTCAGGAAGGAGTGGCTGAGCCTTAATTTTTACAATGAATATTTCTTTGAGTTTGAGACTTTGAGCTGTGTAACTCTGCAGAATATATGCACAAACAGCTACATAATGCTAAAGAAAAAGGAAAACAAGAAATCACATCATATGACCCCTTTAACACATTTATTCAGCAATGATGAATTTAAATAAATTTAAAGTGTACCGTAAACACATTTATGATGCTCTAATATTTATGTTTTGTATAAATTATTTTTCAACCTAAAAAAACTGTTCTTTTGTACTTTCTAAAAATCAAAGAACACTGAAAAAAGTATCACTGTTTCCACAAAAATATTAAGCAGCACAACTGTTTTCTACATTGACATTGTACATTTACATTGTACAAATACATGTTTCATGAGCATATATGTGTGTGTGTGTCAGAGCAGTCAGGATCTTTTGTGACCACCAGCTGCTTTTAATATCTACATTGCATCTCATCTTCATGGACTTTAATCTTCATGGCCCAGTCTGCGGATTGTCCGCACCGCCCGTGGATATAACCGCGATCCGCGCATCACTATTGTGCAGTAATTGTTTATGGTTTATTGGAAAAGCATGGAAAACATTAAACCCTTTCCAATAAATATCTGTATAGTAGGCTTGCTACGATAGTCGGTGTTACCGGTGTTACACGGTGTTCAGTCGCAACACCAGTTTCATCACTTGACCACCGCGGCACAAAAAAAAAAAAAAAAGTTTAAAGCGTTAAAAATATTTAACACAATTACGCAGTATCCGTTTGTTTCTGTCACCCGTTGACTAGCGTTGTATGATCACGCTCTTATTAGTGTGAATGCTTTTAAACCATTCAAGCGCGACAAGACTAAAGAGACCGCGCTGTAGGCTAGCGGTACAGATCCACTTTTGCGACACGACTTTTGCGTGGTGTCGCGACGCCTCCCCACATTTGTACGTTGATGGGCGTTCCTTAGTTTACCGCAATGGCCGTGGTTTTGCAATTCATTTGCATAAAGATGGGCATCGGCCCGCTTCTTGACGCGCAGCATTTTTCCAAATGATGCGCCGCCTTCCCGGAATGCTTTGCAGGCGCGTCAAAGTCGCTTGACGTCACCCATAGGAATAAAGTGGAGTGCGGCGCGACAGAAAATGTCGCACCGACAAGTGGATCAGTACCGTAAGTCCTGCCTATCACACACACGACCCACAGAAAAGACGCGAGTCAGTATCAAGTTCTCTTTCGGACTTGAACAAACCATAACACACACAAATTATGCCAAAATGTCAGTTTTGTCGAGAGTCCTCATAAGAGCAGTCTTAAATGATTTAAATAAAGTCTTAAATGAATGTAGAGATCTGTGAGAAAATGGGACGCGTCTCAGATCGCGTCTCTGTCAGCAGCTAAAGAAGTCTTAAAGTGTCATTAATGTTAATCAAAGAACAAAGGTAAGAACTGTTTTGTTGTTGTTTTTCATTAAGAATAATAACGAACCCACCATTCAAGCCATTCGCAAAGACCCGCCCCCTTTAGTTACTGTTGCTATGTCAGACAAGCCATGCCGCTCTCATGCCTCACACTGTGGCTGAATCCGAAATCGCCCCCTATACCCTCAAATAGGGCGTTATTTGAGGAGACAGCCATTTTTAGTGGTGTCCGAAACCATAGTGGACATTATTGAGTGCACTTATTCAATCCCACATTGCGCTGCATTAACGAGTGTACAGCTTATGTACGCTCAACGGCTGTCCGAATTCGCTCACTCGTTTTCATTCACTCCTTCAAGTGAACAGTATTAGTGGACTAACGTAGGGAATAGGCCTAACTTAGTGAATGAGGGTTTAGGGAGCGATTTTGGATTTAACCCATGTTCTCAAGCAGTGAAAAATAGAGGACACTGACAACGCACTGACAGACAGGACCGAGCAGGTAATATTTAATATGAAAAAGTCTCAACTTTCAAATTTGGTCAGTCGAAGAAAATTAAACAATAAATAGGCCTACCGTTTTGTGGCTCTTTAATGTGTCATGACCGATTGCCTCTGTTAAAGCCAAGTTCAAATCCACCGACGTTAATCTACTAACTCTCCTGACTGCTTTGTCGGACAAAAATGGTGATTGGTTAGACTCAGATCGCATGTCAATCAACCTCCCTGCGAAGGATGAATTGACGCTAATTTAAAAGTGAAAGTGAAGTGCACACTGCCGTACCAGCTTTTATAAGCGATAAAAAAAATAAAAAAAAATTTTTTACATTTAAAATACCCTAAAATATCTAAAATAAAATAGATGTTTCGTTTTTTTTTGCTGAGCTTATATCCAGTTCTGGCAAAGCAAAGTAACTGGCTAAAGCACAGAGTAGAATTCACACCAGTACTTTACTTGAAATTTCAAGTTAGTTTTGACACTTGTCTTTGTGCTATGTGTACTGTAAGGAATGTGCATGGATGTGTATTGATTTTCCTTCATCTATGCACCCTGCTCTGACTTTACAGCCGTCATACACATCCACAACTGCAGAGAACTCTGTCACTCACTTACTTTGTTTGCCTCTTGATTTCTCTAACTCTTTTTTTTTTTTTTTTTATTTTTTTTTTTTAAAGACTCTTTGCACATGTTTTGGAATCTATAGATTATCTAATGTGGATTAAGAAGATATTTGCCGAAAACCCACGTAACACTGCAGCCCACATTAAATGTTGTTTTTTAGAGGTGCTGGGTAAGAAATGAAGAAACGATTGTCTGTCTGCCACGAGCAGCTGGCA
Organism: Leuciscus leuciscus; assembly: GCF_965113295.1. Taxonomy (NCBI): domain Eukaryota; kingdom Metazoa; phylum Chordata; class Actinopteri; order Cypriniformes; family Leuciscidae; genus Leuciscus; species Leuciscus leuciscus. The sequence continues at coordinate 8,683,223 of NC_138747.1, read as the reverse complement.
TCTGTGAATAATGGTCCATGTTTAAGATGGCAGACAGACAGTAATTTCATCTATAAGTGTGCATTGCTGTGGAGACAAACAGGAAATTGAGCTGGGAGTTTGTAATATGGGTTTGGTAGTGATGTTCAGTGGGCCTGTGTACCATGAGTTATGACTGTTCTTTCTTTAATACTTCTGTCGGATTCCTAATGCAGCAGGAAACTGAGTCGGGCACACACTCGCATATCCTCAACAGAAGTATACAAAAGCACTCTTTGAAGCAAATATGACTGCTTTAGCTTGAGATCATTTGCTTGATAAGACTTTGATTTAATGGCATCTTAAATAATTTGTTACTTTTTTTTTTTATCAATGGTTTCAGGTTATTAACGCTAATTTTGCATTAGCATGAATTTTTTTCATTACAAATCTCCCTCCGGGCTTCACAAACCTGTGATTACTTACACACACACACACACACACACACACACACACACACACACACACACACACACACACACACACACGAACACACACACTTGAACACACACACACACACACACACACACACACACACACACACACACACACACACACACACACACACACACACACACACACACACACACACACACACACACACACACACTTGATCTCTCTCACACACACACAAACAAACAAACACACTTGATCACACACACACACACACACACACGATCACACACACACACACCTACACACACACACCTACACACACACACCTACACACACACACACACACACACACACACACACACACACACACACACACACACACACACACACACACACACACACACACCTACACACACACCTACACACACACCTACACACACACACACCTACACACACCTACACACACCCACACACACACACACACACACACACACACACACACACACACACACACACACACACACACACACACACACACACACACCCCTACACACACACACACACACCCCTACACACACCTACACACACACACACCTACACACACACACACACACACACACACACACACACACACACACACACACACACACACACACACCTACCTACACCTACACTTGAACACACACACACACACACACACACACACACACACACACACACACACACACACACACACACACACACACACACACACACACACACACACACACACACACACACCTACACTTGAACACACACACACACACACACACACACACACACACACACACACACACACACACACACACACACACACACACACACACACACACACACACCTACACTTGAACACACACACACCTACACTTGAACACACACACACACACACACACACACACACACACACACACACACACACACACACACACACACACACACACACACCTACACTTGATCACACACACCTACACTTGATCACACACAAGTACCAAACTAGTCAACTGGTGCCATTCTGGAGTGTGTCTCCGGTATGCACACTCAAATTAGCTCTATTCTTGTAAGTCATTTCAGTCTGTTGTTACAATACTGTTGAGGGAAGTATATGGTAGATGATGTCATGTACATGCAAGAAGAAAAGTCTGAACTGGAAGCAGCTCTCCCATACACAATGGTACAAATTTAGGTTATTTAGATTAATCTATTCATGTACAGTCAAAACAAGGCCACAGAGAATGAGAACAAGAGAGACTCAAGTATGTAGGGAAAATAGAATGATCAGATAAAAATATAATGGTCTGTTCGTATCTCCCTTTTTTAGTGTTCTAATAAAACACCATTATTAGTTCAAGTTCACTTATGCATAACTGCATAAGTTATAATATTATGTTTGTGTTGTATAAATATCTGATTAATCTCATATTGGATGCATTTAGTTGAGTTAATTAACCCGCTAACAAAGTGCTTCAGTTTACCTGTTCATCCAGCTCTCCAGCTTTAGTGCATGCAGCTCAAACAGCAATGCTGTTTTTTGAAACAGTAATGTTAATTTTAAATGTTTCTTTTTCAAAAACATTCATGCATTATTAACTATCACTTTTATTTTTCTTGTATTTTAAACAATAATATGGTTTAATTAGAATAATTTCATTATTGTCCGTGTGGAGGCTATTCCATTTTATTTACCCATGGCACATGCATTTATACGCAAGTAATGTTGTCCAATGACTTGTTTGCATTATTTAGGGTTTATTTTATTTATTTGTAAGGAGATATAATTTTTTTTTAATAAAGAAAGTTGGCCATTGGAGTAGGGGTGTGCAATATATTGTCTACGATATCATAATTGTGGTCTTAACGATATGCAATCTGACATTGAGTGTATCCCACATTACAAAAACGCACCCAGAGAGCGCATGCATACACGACTACATGTAGTCTAGTAGGCTAGGTTAGAGTAGTGCCTGTGAGCATTTAGAATGCACACATTCACTGCATGATTTAGTTTATTAAAATGCATTTATAATGCCCTCAAAATTAAGGATAAGGGGCAAAAATGCCCCATATCTGTTTTATATTTTATTAATTTAATATAGTTATGACACCAAGAGTGCCGCTTTTCCCCCCTCCAAATATCAGAACGATTACAAATGTGATATTGATTTTATACAAAAATTAAAAAAACAAGTTAATTACATTTTAGACACAATATTGCCTGTTTTTTCTCCATTTCGCCAATGTAATTGGTTGAATGAATGATTCAATGACTCACTCATTAAGACGGAATAAATCCGGAATAAATCACCCGTTTGAATGAATCAGTTGTATCTCAATTGCTACTTACTGGTGGTTTTAATTTAATATGAAAATGATCTTTCTTTTTTTTTTTATATTATTATTCAATGTATTATGTTAAAAATGGGCTGCACTATTAATCGCAATGAAACCGCACGCGATTTGGCAAAGGCTGCGATTATTTTATGCGCAGTGTTAAAAAGATTTTCAGTGCAGCACGGCTGATCTGTAGTAAATGCTGCTCCATCTGAACACCAGAGGACGTCTCACACAGACACGCCAAATATGCCCCGCCGCAGAAGTACA